>NW_018397259.1:8988766-8989387 GCF_002168275.2 Theobroma umbraticum | reverse complement strand
ACTAGGTGCATCTTGCGTTTCTCTCCCGTTCCTTCCCATAGAAATCTCCTCTCAATTTTTTCTAACTCTTTCACCACCCCTTAAGGACATAAAGAAGATGGGAAGGGTAGCTAAAACTGACCTAAGTAAGGTAACCCTACCTCCAATAGTCAGCACTTTCGCTTCATTCGCTAAGTGTGACTCAAATTTTTCAATGACTGGCTTCCAAATTCTCATTGAGTGATGATCAGCTCCCAATGGGAGTCCCAAATAAGTCATCGGCATTTCACCCACTTGACAGGCTATACTATCTGCTCCCCTCAGTGTCAACTGCTCCTCCACCCCAACTCCCATCAAACTACTTTTGTGAAAATTAATTTTCAGTCCTAACACTGCCTGTAAACACATAAGCACTCTCTTGACATTTCGAAGGTTCTCCACCACCGGTCTACAAAAAATGATAGTATCATCTGCGAATTGAAGGTGTGATATGGTTAGTCCATTGCTTCCAATTGGGACTCCTGGGCACAACCCGATCTCCTCTGCCTTACTCATCATCATACTGAAAGCTTCAGTGACTATGTTAAAGAGGAAAGGGAATAAAGGGCATCCCTGTCTCAACCCACGTTTCATATATATATA
>NW_018397259.1:8986914-8988756 GCF_002168275.2 Theobroma umbraticum | reverse complement strand
TATATATATAATGTTTTAATTTTTTAACTATTTAGTAATTAATTTTTTATATTTAATCATGAAAAAAATGAGTTTATATTTGATAAACTGTTACTGTATAAATTTTATATACTATCAATATATCAAATGTTTTTACCTTATTAATAAATGAATTTAAAATCAAAAATCGTAAAAATATATACTCATAATTTTAAAATATTTATTCTGAAGAATTTTTCATTTTTTACTTCTATATATTTATGATGTGACATTTTGTGCTTAAATGATAGTATATAAATATTATAAATTTATAATGTATCAAATGTAAACTCGAAAATATTAATTCAAAGTTATTAATCCTGAAAATTAATTATGATTATTTTTAAAAAAATATTTAAAAAGAAAAAACAGAAAAAAAAATCATACAAAGAATTTTAAATAAATAAAAGCATTCATACATTTAACCCATTAATGAATACATATTTCCTTATTTGGAAGCAAGTTTCTCTTTAGCTTGCTTTTAAGAACTTTATGAGTTGCTTCCTATTAACGAATTAATTAATTGTAGGAAAAAAGTTGTGAGAAATTTCCTAGAAGCATGATAGAACAATATTCTAATACATAGCTTTTCCATATAGTGGATAATACTTTTGACCAACAAGACTACTATAAAAGATTTTTATCACCATATAGTTTCTCCATTGCAATCTAATCAGATGGAGATTGACTTATCAAAGATTACTCTTCGTCCATTCAAGCTGGAGGATGCTGATGATTTTCTCTCGTTTGCCGGTGATGAACAAGTCACAAGACATCTTAGGTGGAAGACCATGACTTCCAAGGAAGAAGCACTGACACACATCAAGGATGTATGCATACCACACCCTTGGCGAAGATCAATATGCATCGACGACCGTTCGATCGGGTTCGTCTCGATCTTCCCCTTCTCCGGGGATGACAGGTGCAGGGCTAATTTCGGATTTGGAGTTGCAGTCAAGTACTGGGGACATGGGGTTGCTACAAAGGCCGTGAAAATGGCTGTGTCCCAATTTTTTGTTGACTTCCCTGGTGTGGTGAGGCTTGAAGCCTTTGTTGATGTGGACAACAAGGCCTCCCAAAGGGTTGTCGAGAAAGCTGGGTTCCAAAAGGAAGGGATGTTGAGGAAATATGCCTATCTTAAACGCAAACTTAGAGATTTGTATCTGTTTAGTTTTTTATCCACTGATTTTCCTACTGCTGAAAGGGTTTCAGAGTGATTTAGTTCATGTCTAAAGATGTAAGATCATATGATTGTATCATGAAATAAAAGAAATTTTTGGTTTCTTGATTATTTTAGCAAAAGATACCGTTAGATCTAAGCTTGGTTATCTAAACTCTAAGCATCAATAACAGTAACAAGCCACAGTCAGAAATCAGTAACAGAAAGAGATCAACTGAGTCTGTCACTTGCCAACATGGGCATGTCCAGGGATTCCATGCACAAGAGAGCGTGCCACTGGTAGCAAGAAGAAGGCTTGGAGGAAGAAGTGAAAGTATGAACTTGGTCGTCAGCCTGCAAATACTAGGAGCGCTCAAGCTGTCAAGCAACAAGACTGTAAAAAGAATTCATGGGGTAGTGAGGCTGTCACACGTTACGACCCGTATTCTTGATGTGGTAATATAATGCCTCGAACAATGAGCTTGTCAGGACACAGACTCTTGTAAAGAGCGCCCTTTTAAGCAATGGTACCTTCAGCTCTATGGTGTTGACATGCATTAGGAGGAAGAAGAAGACGTACGGCAGCTAAGAAGGAAGCTACTGAGGAAGGAGAAGGTGCTGCTAAGGAAACTAAGAAGAGCAACCATGTCGTAAGGAAGCTTGAG
>NW_018397259.1:8957448-8986814 GCF_002168275.2 Theobroma umbraticum | reverse complement strand
AAATTTCAAGGCCATTTGTTAGAGGGCTTACTATGATTTGGCTAACTCCACTGCAGTAATCTAAACATTCAAACAGATCCAAAGGGGTCAGTAGAAATTGAGGGTCTGACGGAAGTTGAAATACCAGATTTTGCAAAAGCCAGATGGTGGTACACAAAGGGCAGGCGGGTTCGAACTACCTCATGGACTAATGTGAATGAGGCATCTAGCAGGTCACACTGGTGGGTTCCTAGTTGAGTTCAATATTTTGAATTTCTTGATGGGTTATTTTGGTTTGATGATTACGTTATCTGTTTAGTTTCATATATCTAGCTTAACAAGGATCCTCATTTCTCGACATGGGAATACTCCGGAAGCTAGACCAAAAGTAAGCAAGCTATGGATGGTTGATCTTGGAGGGAGTGAGCGATTACTGAAAACAGGAGCCACTGGGCAAACCCTTGATGAGGGAAGGGCTATAAATCTTTCCCTTTCTGCTTTAGGTGATGTTATTGCAGCCCTAAGAAGGAAGAGGGGCCATGTGCCTTACAGGCAAGTTTCTTGGTTTTGATTCTTGCAGCTGTCATGTTCAAACTTTTCATTGGAAGGCTGGGAATGTTTGCAAGATCTAGTTGGATTCCTTAAATGTTTAAAGGATTGCTCAGCTGAAATGTTTCTTCATTCCCAACGATATAAGGCTTTACTTGGCTCTGTATAACAGTTATTTCTTTTGGTTGCAGAAATAGCAAGTTGACTCAAATCCTCAAAGATTCCCTAGGTAAACTACCACATGCTTTTACTGTAGTCATGGGGATTTGCAATGCTTTAGACACTGCAGAAAAAATTGAAACTTGCTTACTTGCATTGGATAGGCATAACATTAGAAAGGTTTATAGTTGTGTTGTTATGTGTTGGAAACTTTGTAATTTGTAAGTCCAATTCATTTAGGTGATGGTTCCAAGGTTTTGATGCTTGTGCACATAAGCCCTAGTCAAGAAGATGTTGGGGAGACCATCTGTTCTTTGAGCTTTGCAAAGAGGGCCAGAGCAGTGGAATCTAGTAGAGAACTACTAGAGGTACTATAATCTAATTTGTATGTAATTGGTACTGCATTCAATTTATTTTTACTGATAAACATATGGAATTCTAGGACTTGAAGAAGCAAAAAGAAAAAAGGATATCAGAGCTTGAAGAGAACATGAGAGAAGCAGAAGAAGAATGCCAGGAGATAACAAGTCAAATAAAGAAGGCTGAGTTCCTACTAAGTGAGAACAAAAAACTTTACTCAACTTCTTATGAGATTCCTGATGAGAATGAATTAAAGAGTCCTGAAAGCCCCAAAGAAGATGTAAAAGATCATGTCATTGAAGCACCTAAGATAACTCAGAAAGCAATGAAACAAAGTACTCATCGTCCTCTCCCTCGGTTCATGACTTCTACTGTGGCTAGTCGAGAAAGGCAAAGTGCTGCTGAAAGAGAAATTGTTAAAAGGGCAAGAAGCCTGAGATCAGGAGCCAGAAGTTCAGTGCAATACTCAGGTTCTCAATCCCTCAGTTTCTCAGATCATCGTTTTAGAGCATTTTTACGGCACTCAAGGAAGAATTCCAGATTCAAAGACACTAATGCACCAGCCACAGAGAGTCCAAAATGTGAGGGCTCAGCCTTGAAGACAACCTCTCTGCCAAGAAGCAAGATGGTCACTTCATCTGATCCCAACTTAAGAGTAACACTTAGTCGCCACAGAAGAAGGATGTCTGATTTTGTCTAACAATGAAAAAGAAGTAGCTATCTTGTATCCGTTTATAGTACATGTAAAATGTGTGGGGCGTTTAATTTTCATTTTTGCTCAGTCTTTTTAATCTGTCTTTTCTTTTGCTTGTGTGTGGGGGGGTGTTTCCTGTTTAGATATGAAAAGAGTTTATACAGGAAGCTGTGCCATCATATATTTTATTAAGGGTGGTTTGCCGGCTTGTCTGGGATCTGTAACTTAATATTTGTTTACAGGATCCCTGCATTAAAACGGTTTGTTTAGGTTTGATATGTACTGTTAACTTTCCATTAACATGATTATTGTAACCCAAATGATGTTCATATATGAAAAAGCTAGCCTAGATTCCTGCCTTATGTTCAGCTTCGTCTAAGCTCTAAAGAAAAACCCTATGACCCACATCTGCAAAA
Organism: Theobroma umbraticum; assembly: GCF_002168275.2. Lineage (NCBI taxonomy): Eukaryota > Viridiplantae > Streptophyta > Magnoliopsida > Malvales > Malvaceae > Theobroma > Theobroma umbraticum. The sequence continues at coordinate 8,984,657 of NW_018397259.1, read as the reverse complement.
GCTAGTTTTGAACCCTTGATGAACTTCACAATGGCTGCTTTCTTTTTCCCTTGGTAGTATCTCTACTTGGCATACTCACGTGTCAATGTCAAAGTCCATATCAACTTGGAAGGAATTGTCTGTTTTGATTTCACGACATCATGATTTCGCCACACAAGAAACGTTTCATAAGTTAAAAATGACCTGAATATGTAAATATCCGGTAGGGACAATGACACCATGGGAGTAATCCAAATGATGTTTATATATGGAAGAGCTAGCCGAGATTCCTGCTTTATGCTCAGCTTCATCTAAGTTCTGGGAAAAAACAAATCTCGTGACCCCCCATCTACAAAAGCCAGTTTTGAACCCTTTATGAGCTTGCAAAGGCTGCTCCATTCTTTGGTATGCTCTGGGATACAGTCTGTCCTAGGTGAATCATTACCATCTCTGTTTCCTCTCCCTTTTCACGTGTTTATTACAGAACCACTTGTCCTAAGTTTCAACAATTGGCATTGGGATCTCATTTGCTGTAAACCATGGTCCCCCCAGAAGGCCAAAGAGTTTGCTTCCCCAACAGCCACACCGACGCTTTTTGTGAGAAAAAATAAATAAATTATTGAGCCATGTGCCTAAGCAGTCCCACTATGTTCATGCTCTGCTCTGCTCAGCTCCCACCATTTCTGATCACACCACTCAAAACTCTTTTCTCCACTGATGACATTTTTGAAACTCATGGTTGCCACTTGCTTAAGCTGTTCCCATAGTTTTCACCTTTCACTATATATGCTTTCAATCTTCATGCCAGATTTGCCTTTCTACATTTTCTCTAAGTAAATGTAAAAAATAATAAAAAATATATGGAGCAAAGTAAAAAAAGAAGAAGAAGAACATTGTAATTTTGATCAGTTAGACATCATTGCACTGTGAAGTCGCCCACATCCTAATACTCCTCCCCAGATCCAACTCCCAGTCATTTCGACACCAAAACCACATCATCATTTAACGGTTTAAAACTTGTAAGGCAAGGAAAAAGGACAAAAAACGGCATCCTTCTTCATCAAAACGACATCTTCTTCAACCTCGATGACGACAACCGTCTCCCACAATATTTAATTTATTTTTTATAAAAGAAAACGAACCTGCCAATCAAACGACATCGTTGGCTTCTGTCCTCCGCTATCCACAAGAAACTCCCAGAACGCTATCAGCGGCAGCGAAAGGAGATCAGAAATGGCGTCATCATCACAAAAAGGGGTAGTGATAACGATTCCGGTTTTAGTTCTCTCGGTCTCCGCCGCGGCAGTCTTCTTATTCTTCCTCTTATCTTCCCTCTCTTCTTCTTCCCCTTGCACTTGCCCTCCCTCCTCCACCGTCACTACCACCACCGCCGCCGCCGCCACCACCTACGCCGTATCCGGCGGTTCAGTGCAGGACGACGTCGGGGATCGGAGGGTTTCGACGAGCAGAGAGGATATAGAATGGGTAAAAGATCAGATCCGAGCTAATGGGTTACATATGCAAGAGAATGTGCTTCGTAAAGGGATCAATCCTCGAACTCGTGCTCAGCAATTGGAGGATCTCAACAAGTAAATCCCAAATTAATTCCTTTTCTTTTCAAGATTTCAATTTTCAATGGCTGTTTTATATGTGTTTCTTTCAAAATAAGCTGAAATAGAGAAAAGACAAGGATTCTTAGAGGATATTAACTTAAAGAGAAGTGAAGAGAAATTTATTTGAAGTTTGTCTTTTAGTTGAACAGGTTGTAAAGAAATAATTGTTGGAGAAATGGGACTTAATGTTTGCTTTGGACGTAAAGAGCTGAAATTTCTTTTGAATAGAATAGCAAATATAATATTTTTGAATACTTCAGAATTCAAAATTAGGGTTACGTTCTTCTCAAATTAGTGATCAATTTTTTCTGCAATGTTCAGCTTTAAGGGCATTTCACACTATGAAGGATCTGAAGCAAACAACCACACAGCTCTTCCATGCCCGGGTGAGCTTCTTGTTGAAGAGCACCATAGTAATTACGGGGAGCCCTGGGCAGGAGGCCGTGATGTGTTCGAGTTCCTTGCTGAGTCTAGCCACCTAACAAGCAACTCACGCGTGCTTGAGATTGGTTGTGGGACGCTTCGTGTTGGATTGCATTTTATTCGGTATCTCAAACCTGAGCATTTCCATTGTCTTGAAAGGGATGAGCTTTCCTTAATGGCTGCATTTAGATATGAGCTTCCTTCACAAGGGCTTTTACATAAGCGACCTTTGATTGTGCGTGGTGAGGATATGGATTTCGACAAGTTTGGATCGGATGTTGTGTATGATTTGATATATGCAAGTGCTGTTTTTCTTCACATGCCTGATAAGCTTGTGTGGTTTGGACTTGAGAGGTTGGTGGATAGGTTGAAGCCTTATGATGGGCGCATATTTGTTTCGCATAACATTAAGTTTTGCTCTCGATTAGGAGGGGAGGAATGCACAAGGAGGCTTGCAAGTTTAGGGCTCGAGTATCTTGGAAAGCATATACATGACAGTTTGTTGTTCAATCACTATGAGATCTGGTTCGAGTTTAGGCGGACTAAGGCTTAGATATTCTGATAGTCTTGTTGGGATATTGTTGTTTGCAGTTCAGGAAGCAAGAAATGAAGATATGGATAACTTATATGGGCTCATTTTGTAGCCTCTTGATTTTTTCCGCCATTCTCTTGCAAAGTTAACTCTGTGTTCCATCGATCAATGGACGCGAAACAGAAGGCGCTGTAATCTCAATAGATTTTTGTTCGAATGGATCATCTGCTCGTGCAGTATAGCGACCTTATTTGTATTTTTTTTCAAGAAAAGGTAGCTCTGTAACCTTAATGTAGGTATCTGAAACTGATTTCATCGATCGGAAAGCTAAAGCTTCAATTTTTTTTTTTTTGTGGCTGTCAGGTGATGTATTAGCTAGCTCAAATTTGAATGTTAATTGAAAAGCATTTTTCTATTGATTAATCACTGCACAATCTGGCTTTTGCCTATAGAGAAAACAATGGTTGAGCAATTTCATCTGTTTGTTCATTCTTATCTACAAATCTGCAGGCGTTCTTCCTTATTATTCTGATGTTTAACTACTATTTGTACTCAAAAGAATTCAGCTGAAAAAGATAATGTTCTTTATTGAGAAAATTAATATTGAATTGTTAAATTAACATATTATTTTGTTATTGAAAGTCAAAATTCAAGTTCCAAAATAGCAATTTTTGTTTTCTATCAAAACGCAGCGTTTTGGTGATTGAGGAAAAAGGAAAAGAAAAGAAAAGAAAAGAGCAAACGCTGCGTTTTGGAGCATCTATTTCACTGAAAAACCCCGGCAATCTGATCGGTAAACCCTACCATTTGCCGGAACCCAGAAACAGAGGAAAAATAATGCTTTCGTCTAGAATCTTGAACAACATTTCCAAGAGAAAGCCTAGCTCCTCCTCCTTCTCATTGGGGTATGGTTACCCCGAGAGTCACTTAGTTTTACGGCAGCACCGTTCGATCTTCACCACGTCGCCTGTCCATGCCTCATGGATGGACTCGATCAAAGGAGTCTTCACCGGGAAGAAGACCTCCACGGATGACTCCAAAACCAGTGCTGAATCCTTCACTCTCCTCCGTGAGTCCACTGCTCACCGCTCTGCCACTTTATCTCATTTCTTGAATTTCATTTTGCTGATATAGCTTTTCTCTCTATCACAGCCTTGTTACTCTTTAGCTTGGAATTTAGCACAGTTATTGAAAATCAAAATTAATTTGCTAAAAGTCGGTGCTGTTAATTCAGGATTTGCTGATGAGTTGAAGAATGCTAGAAAATTAGGGACATTTAAGCAATACATAGTCGGTAGAAGCAGCGAAGCCACGTTTGCTGATGCTTTCGAGAAACAAGAAGCCATCATTAGGTATCTTGGAGGTTGTGATCCGACCGGAGAGGTTGGTTTCTACCTCCACAAATTTATTTCATGAATTTTCTTTCCTTTTTTTTTTTTGGCCAATATATCTAAATATGGTTTTATATAAATTTATTTATGTGGCGAATTCATTGGTTTTTATTGATGTTGGTTTTGTTATGTTTATGGGTGGAGTGTGTGCGTGAATGTGCTGATTGTGGATTTAGGTTTCTTGGTTTTTTGTAGAATGTTCAAACAAGTCAAAAAAAAGAAGCTGCGAAGCAATGTGATTGTACAATAGCAGATGTTGAGAATGCGCTTGCAAAGTTTACTTGGGCTAAAGAAGCACATAAGAAGATGGCTAAGTTGAAAGCGGAAGGGAAACCGATGCCGAAGAGCATTGCTGAGGTAGTTTTGCTGCTGTTTTCTCTCAGTTATTTTTAGGGCTGAACATTGAATGATTAAAATGTTCGTGTGAGATAGTCTCTCAATGCTGAGGCCTAAAGTTATGGTCTGAACTTAAATTCTCTAAATTATCATATCATGCTTTTGGGCCTGGTGCCCAATGGATAGCGTCTTGAATATAGGAGCTATTTGAAAGAGATAAGGAAGATGCTTGATGGGGGAGGGTAGGGGTGTCGCTCTTGCTCTTTTCTAATGTGCACATTATCTGAATTGAAAAGATCATGATCAATTGCTCTTTGTAAAAGTAGTCAGAAGCATTAAATCCGTTTTCATATCTTTAAGTGTTTCTAGGATGATTTGATCTGCTGACCTGCATTATGGTCTCTTGGTTCAATGCTGATGGTGTGAGAGACTGAGATGTCTGTCCTCATTCATTTGCATTTGAGCTGATAGGAATTTTTTTTTCATATAGTTAAAGAATTAGAAGTGAGTTTTATGCATCTCTATCTATCTTTCTCTAAGGGAAATGTCATCCCTTTTTGTTTTCTTTCGCAGGTGCAAAAGCTAATGGGTTCAACACCATTGGATCTTGCCAGGTCTAACTTGGCAAAGAGTGGGCAAATAAGCAGGAATGCACTTTGTCCATGTGGTTCAAAGAAGAGATATAAAAGGTACTTTTGCACACCATACGTCTCTCTTTGGGCCACAATTTTAATCTCTAGGCTCTTGTTTTCACATTTTCTCAGATGAGTCAGTTAAAATCAAACTTATATCATTTGTGTAGAGGTTGCCGCATAGGGGCTAGTTAATCACTTAAATCAACTATGCATACTTTCTGCTGCTATTTTAGCCTTATCTAGCTTTTCTCAAGCAGAACATATGCCATCAGAGGAAGGTTTTCCTTTCCAAAACTTTTGGGTGTTCTTGTAGTTCTCTGGATATGCGGACTTGCCTCTTTCTGAGCTAAACCTTCTCCTCCACTGCCTTTCTCTTCTGGTGAAGAGTTTCTCATTCACAAAATCTTTTGAAGCATACTTTAATAACTGCTCTTTGCTACCGGATATGGAGCTTTAAATCTTGAAATTTGTCCTCCCTTTCTTCTTTAGTGAACAATGATCTAAGTGTAGTATATAATAGCAACATTAATCTAAGAATTTTTGCACTAGGAAGGATCAGTTGCATCAATTCAATTCTTCTATTTTACTCAATTTAGGATCATATCTTGAGTAAATAGTAAAATCAATGTGTTTTTTGATAGTTTAATCCATATCATCTTTGGTCTTCTCCTCCATCTTATGAAGTTTGTATTTTTCGGTAAAGTTAAGTCTTCTTATTAGAGTATTTGCTCCAAATTAACCTGGATGTGTTTCTCTCCTCGACTGTCGCAATACTCAACCTTTCCTCGAATACACTTATTTGTAATCTTCTATTTTCTTGCATATCCACAAATCTATTGTAACACCCTTATCTACACTCATCTTTTGTGAATGTTTACACGTAATCGCACAATATCAGCATACATTGATAGCATCCACAATATCTAAAATACTTACAAAAATTCTCACAACTTTTTCTTTAAACTAATTAACTTATTTTCTTTCTGATGCTTTGTTATGACTTATGAGAAGGTGTTGTGGCAAGGATCAATAGATTCAAAAAGAAAATGGATGAGAATCCTACACCAGCCTTGAATCCTCAAACTGGTAGAATCTGCATGCAGTTGCAAATGACATCATTTCATGGCTCTCTTGGTTCATTTTTCTCAATCGGACAACATTGCCTGATCAAAAGGTTTTGCTTAGTGATAAGAGTGTTGCTTATGTTTATGTTTTTTTTTTAATATATAAACGAACTCAATTATGACACAGTTAATAATTATATAATTGCACAAATTGAATTTAATAAATACTTCTCTTCTCTTTAAGATCACATCCTTTTTCCTAGCTCTTAAACTTCCTTTCCTTTTTTTTTTATATGAGGATTTGATTAGAAAGTCTTATGTCTCTTCTCTTGTTTCTCCTTGTCAATATATTTGATTAAACTTTACTCATACTTACATCTTTTGTGCATTTCATTTGAGGTGATATCCTCTTTGGGTAACATTATCCAATCTCTCTCTATGTATAGTTTAATTTTCTTGCACTATCAAGAATTATATCAGATTACACAAAAGCATTTATACCCCCACTCATCCTACCAAAAGATCACAAAAAGGGGTAAAAAAAGGTTGAAGTGGACGCTAAATTCTCCAAAACAAAAGTAGATTCCTAATTCTTGTCAAGAGTATCTTACATTAATCAATCTAGATATGTCAAATTAATACAGAATCTAGATTCTTAATACTAGGGTAAATCTCTGATTTGTTTTGCTTTTTGCAGTTCTATATAAATAAATTATAAGATATCACAAAGCAAAAGCACTAACCAAAGCACTACAAACAGTCTTTTGGCCAAAATGGCAAAGCTTTCCCTTCTTTTGCCTCTTGTCTTTGATATTGTACTTGTTCTTGTAATGGGTTTTTGTGTGTGTGTGTGTGTTCATATACAGATGAGAAAATGGTGTCTATGGCAGAAGGAAAGGAATGCCACAAAGCTGGGGATCGCAATGGAAGTAATCTTTGTCAAGAAGATTGCAAGAGCAAGTACAATATCAATGTTTGACATGTCTGATATTAGTTTCCATATGAACTAACTTGAGACTTGAACAAATGAAAAAGTTCTATCTTTAAATGGATTCTTTTCAAATGCTAATGGGGTTGCACTTAAAGGCAAAGGGATTAAGGAAACTTATTAACATGACCAAATTGGAAGGGATTTAAGTTGAAAATTTGTGGATTCCTCTCTCCCCAACTGACTTTTCTTTGGAATCTCTTAAAGTCATCAAATGCTTTCCCCCTCTATCAATATAACAATCTTTTATTTAATTATTTTTGAATTGAAAAACGCCACAAACTTCACGTACAAAATTTTGTTTCAATAAGTATACGATACTTATTTATGCATGTAAATTTTATTTTTAGATAGTAAAAAAATGATAGTGCTTTGATTCCATAGCTTTTTAAGCACTTTCATATAATTCGATTCATGTTTAATCAGTCTCTTTCTCTTTTAAGAAGATTAAAAGAGCTAATGCAAATCCACCTCACTTCCATAAGGCAAAACTTTGTTAATTGTAATTGAACATTGATACTATTAAAGAACAAAAAACTGAATGAATTATGAATGTTTGCATCACACCATGACCTCTGCATCCTTATCCTTTGCTTGACAAATAAACAAAAAAAAAAAAGATCCCTCAAGGCTTTATAATGCATGGCATGGTGGCCAACCTTACTCACAACATAGAAAACTTTAGCTGGCATTAATCTTGAGCTAGAGATGGTGAAACTCTCTACATTCCTGTTCTTGCTTGTCCTCCTTGTCTTCATCCCTGGTAAAGCTTCCTATCCACTTCTCCATCTTGCATGATCCTGTGACTCTTTTCCTTTAACTCTTCTGTTTGTTAATTTTAATGGAAAAAAGCTTAGAATATTACTAATTAGAATTTTTCTGTGATATAAGAGTTTGCTGTAAGGCTTCAATTGACTAACAAGTGACTGCCATGGTTGCTTTACCCTATAGTAGCAGCTACCTTTTTAGTTAAGCTTTCAGAATTCTCTGTATCAAAAATCTTATGAAATTGATTATAAATCACCATATCACTGCAGAACAAGTGTCGTGACAAATTACATAAAACTATAAAAATTTAGCCTTAAAAAATCACAATACTTTGATCTAATTCTGAGTACTATGGACTAGTTATCTATGGTGTCTCTCTTAAAAAATCTTAGTATTTGTTCAAGTCATTTGCTATTTAATTAAGGCTGTATGTTTGGAACTTGTACAGATGGAGAAAGAGTGCCAAAGGCAGAAGCAAAAGACTGCCACAAAGTGTGGAATTGCAAAGGGGAAAATCGTTGCTGGGAAGACTGTCGAAATCGATACAACGGGATGGGCCTTTGTGATTTGTACACTGCTCCTTCCGTTCCGAAGCAGTGCTTTTGTGCATATAAGTGTTGATGTTACCATATTCTACAATAAACATCACCTTTTCAATAAATTTTTTTTATATAGTATTTAAATAAGTTCTAAAATTATTTTTAAAAAATTAATTTTTTTTATTTTTTATTATGTTAAATTTTTTTTATATTTTTATATTTAACTAAATAAATTCTTTTAATTAATAATCGATTAATTATTATTAATAAAAAAATCTCTAATTATTTTATATCTTATGATGTCGATATGTCATAATAAATGATGACGTGGTATGATGATATAACCATATGATATTTTTTACTTAAAATGATAAATATTATTTTAATTAATAATAATTAATTGATTATTAATCATAAAAGTATATTTAATATAAAATAAAAATAAAAAATTTGATTGAATGTAATAAAAAAATAAAAATTTATATAAATTATTTAAAATAATTTAATTTTTTTAAAATAATATATTATATAATTTAAAAATTAAAAAATAAAATTCAAATTTAATTGTTTCAACTTCTTGAAAAATGATTAAGACACGTTTATCATTAAATTAAATAATTTACGACCCATTCAAGGCATGTCTGCAATCAAAAATTCAAAATGGTTCATGCACATTGCATTATTTATTTTCTTTAACAACTTCTTTATCTTATGCATGGACATATTATTACCCTCAAAATGCAAATTTCTAGCCATTTCTAGATCACAAAATATATACAATCAACCATTCAAGTTCCATCAATTATTTTCACATAATACAAAAATCAAGAAAAATACATAACCTAATATCTGAGAAAATGAAACCTTTTTAAAAGAAATTACATTGATTTTTAATTATAGAAATCGTAAATACAAAAATAAATAATATTTTACAAGAAATGTACATAAAATATGTAATTTTTTTAAATAATGAGATACATTTTTTTATCTATATATAAATTAATTATGTTGTAAGTGATGTTATATTTTAATTTATAACCAAATATGATTTTACTTTTTACTTTTTACTTTTTATATTTTTTATATAAAATTTTAAATAAAATAAATAACAAAAAATAAAAGCTAAAATGTCATCAAATGAAGTCTAGGTCAACATAAATACGTAATTTAAGGTTTTCCTTTTCCTTTAAAAAAAGAGTTCGTGGCATTGGACAAGCAATGTTTCTTTTTCCTTTTCCCTTGTTGACTTCAGAAGACCAAAGAGTACACTCAGGCACTCAGCTCTTGCCACGTCATCAAAAGAACCCAATGACCTATTTCCAATCTGACGTGTCTTAATCTCATTGCACTTCACTGTTTTGTGGGTCCCGTTTGTTCCAAGACTTGGGGCCTTTTATAGGAAGAACAATAATAATAAAAACTGTTCCTTTTCTTTAGAATAACTTCCTTGCTAAGTAGGGATTGGCAAAGCAAAAGTCTTTCTGTGATCGTCTTTGAGAAGTTCAGTTTCCAGCTTAACAGTTAAAATAAAAAGGGTTAACCTTTGCACTGCTTCTCATCTGTTCTTTTGCTTTACTTCTTCTGTTCTTATGAAGAAGCCTTGAAAACAAAACCAAATTCTCAGTGAGACTCTCACTTTTAAGTGTGTCTTAGGTTAGATTGCCCAGGTTAGTCAACTGGGTTTTCTTTGTTTTTGCCTAAACTTCCCAAATTTCTTCACTTTTCATATCAAATTTTCTGTGGTTTTCCATAAAAGGTGGTGGGTACTTCACTGTTTGTCATTTCCTTTTGGTTTTTAAAGGCATTGATTCTTTTATGTTTAATGCTCTCAAATTTGTAATTTTGGCCACTTTGTTTCATCAAAGATTGTTCTTTTGGAGGTTTTGTTTTCAGCATCTTTCCTTTTCTTTTAATATATATTTTTTCCTTTTTGAAAATGGCTTCTGGAATGGCTGTTTTGTACTGAACAATGTAGACTGTAATTCATTGTTGATTCAGTCTTTATTTTCTCCTCTTAGAATCTTAGAAATATCCATTACATTAACCTGTTTCAATGTTTTTGTAATGCCAGAAAAATGTGTAAATACCTTACTTGGATTAGATTAACAATCTAATAATACTCTGTTGTTATCTGTGTCAATGCATTAGGAATTACTGCAAATGCTGGTTGAATCAGTTATAGATACATGAACTGTACTTTTCTTGGATAAGTGAATCAGGTTTAGATATTCTCTGTACTTAGAATATGATTTTCTGCCAGTTGCTTAAAAATGTTTGCTTACAGGCCTATAACGTGTTATCAGTACTTTCTACTATGTTTCATAGGCCAATTATGTACTTTTCACAGGATTTGTAAGTGGATGGGAGTGGTTGCTTGATTAATGTCTATAACAAAAAGTAATGTTGGAAGTCTTGCATAGGGATAGATGATCTTAACAAATCTTGTCGTCTAGGGTACTTCTGTTGGTAATTTTGTAGTATTGCTTATCGGCCCAGGGTTACAATTAACTGGAATATGGATTCTGTAATCTTGTGTGTCTATAGATATTTTAACAGGTACTGAGTTTTCTTGGTAGGTATAATATTTAACTCTCTTTGTCTTTGATACTTCTCGCTTCAGGATCTCTGCTACCATCAATATCAATTAGTGATGAGTGCAAGTTGGAAAGATGGTTGGGATGACGAATGCTCTGTCATAGGTGATAAGGGAGAGATCGGATTCATTGATTTTGCTGATGATAAGTCTGTGCAAAGTTATGGCCTAGATGAAAAGGGACCGGTTATTATCTCAGTTCCATTTCCTTTCACTCAGAAGCCTCAATCCATTCTTGTTGGACAAACTTCCAAGTGGCCAATTACATTAGAGAACACCACCAGTGAGCCAGTAGAACTCTGGGGAGTGAGGATATTCTGCTCAAATCCAGCAGATTCCTTTACTTTGTCTCTAATGGAACCACATTCAGCGAATTCAAACTTGGAACGTCAGCAAGGGTTCTTAGAGGGATCCTCTCTTGAGGATAGAGTACTCCAACCGCATCAGATTCTTACCATTTGGCTGTCTTGCAAACCAAAGGAGATGGGTTTGCACACAACTGTGGTACATTTTGACGTAGATGATAATAGGATTGAACGTGTGGTCTTTCTGTTGGCTGAAGATAATGTCTCCCAGTCTCTGGCTTCCGCCATACCATATAGAAGAGCTCCAAGAAGAAAGCAATTTGCCGTTGATGAGTATGTGGTTTCCTCTCGCCCTGCTAGACCAACATCCCGAGGATATAAATCTGGATATAAATCTAAGCTTTCGGAATATCCAATCCCAAAAAATATCAGGGAGATAATAGAGAATAAGCATGTGCCTGATGTCATTGCAGAAGGTTTGACAAAGGAGAATTATGCTGCTTTCTTCAGTACATTGCTCGTAATGGAAGAGCTGCATTTAGAGGTAGATATTCATGATTGATTTGTCACGATGGTAATGTTAGATGGTCCTTTATGTTAGTCTTAACTTCATTTCAGGAAGAAATGAGGTCTCATAGCATGGAATGTGTCATGATGAGGAGGAAAGGGCCACAGTTTGTTGCTCTTGAGGTGCCTGGGCTAGCTGAGAGGAGGCCTTCACTTGTACATGGGGATTATATATTTGCGAAGATTGCCTCTGACAATTCAGATCATTCTGTGTATCAGGTATGCTCCTTCCTTCTAGAGAAAACATCTCTTCCCATGAATCATTTACTCTTCTTAGCTTATTAGCACTGTTGGAATATTTTGATCTGTGATGCATGTTGTAATTCTGTTGGGGATGCTACATAAATGAGTATATTTGAGACAAGAATTAAAGGTATTGGTTGTAGGCCACTGTAAAAATGACCGCCTAATGTTGTGACAAATTAGGTGAGAGAGGTTTTTTGTAAGGGATTTTTAAGATTTATGCTTTGCCCCTGCCCTGCTCCAGCATGTATGCATGGACTATAAGCAAGTCTGAGCTTCAGTAACTTTCCTTTCTTTTTTTTGGAACAATCAAAGCCTTTCGCCATGGCCAGCTTGAACAGGAGCTTCAGTAACTTTTTGTTATCTTGCATTTATTAAAGAGGTTTGTTGGAATCAGTGAATTATTTACCATAAACAGTAGTTTCTTGAGCCGAAGCTAATGCAATTATTCATTGCTGTTGTTCTTAGATTGTAACTCTAAAGCTTAATTATTCTAGCTTCCTTTGTCTTTAGTCTGCTTGAAGCCAAACACTAGTCAAAAGAATTGGTTTTACCTATATTTCTGCTCAACACGATCAATTTCCTTATTACTACTTGTTATATATGTAAAAAAGGGAAAGAATGAAGACAACAAGAAGTATTGTGCTTATCCTTCTTTCTTGGTTTATGTATCCTTTGGGATTCTCAATTTTTCTAAATCTGTGCAATTTTCTGCACCCATAACTAATACCTATGGGCAGCTATGGGCCTTCACGTGGTAAGAAAAAGTGTTGGCTAACTGTGTGGAAAAATTTCTTCTGTACAAAAGATATGGACAAAATATTAGTTTTGAAGCAGAAATGTCAACATATATTGCTACAATGATGGATTCTCAAATATTTACCAATTCGCATAAACCACCGTTTAGAGGATATGTATAGGAAAATTTTCATGATGTTCCTTCTCTAGATGAAGATGACTAAACTAACAGGATACGTGTTCACTCTTTTTAGTCCATCATCAATAGATGCTTCTTGCCTTTGTAAGAGGCTTAGTATAGTCCTTTATTCCTTCTTCCCTTTGAGAATTGATTTTCAGGGATGTTTCCTTTGAGTGCTCTAATAGCCAAGTCTCAGCCAGATGACTTTTCAGCATTCACTATTGCCATTATTGCAATCTTTGATTTATACTTTGAAGATTGGTTATGTGGTGTTTCAGGGATACATCTATCGCGTTGAGGCTGATGAAGTCCTCTTGAAATTTGCAGACAAATTTCACAACATTCACCGGGATGGGAACTTATACGATGTTCAATTTACATATAACAGGGTGAACATGAGGAGGTTGTATCAGGCTGTAGAAGCAGCAGAGACTTTACAGGACAATATTCTCTTTCCATCTCAATCAACCAAAAGGACATTGGTTAAAACAGCCCCATTTGTACCTTGTACCTGTAGTCTGAATGTGGAGCAGATGCATTCTGTTGAGATGATACTTGCTTGCAAAGGAGCTCCTCCATATGTGATTCATGGCCCCCCTGGCACTGGTAAAACCATGACTTTGGTGGAAGTTATTCTACAAATATATACAAGAAGAAAAAATAGTCGGATTCTTGTATGTGCTGCTTCAAATAGTGCTGCAGATCACATATTAGAAAGACTTATCTGTAACAAGACTGTGGAAGTTAAGGAGAGTGAAATATTTAGGCTAAATGCTACTAGCCGTGCCTATGAGGATGTTCCTCCTGATTATATTCGCTTCTGCTACTTTGAGGCATCACTTTTTAAATGTCCTCCACAGGAAGCCCTCAAGCGCTATAGAATTATCATATCAACTTATATGAGTTCATCTCTACTTTACACAGAAGGTGTGAGTCGTGGTCATTTCTCCCACATTTTCCTTGATGAGGCAGGGCAAGCTTCAGAACCAGAAAGCATGATTCCTATAGCCAACCTTTGCCGAAAGGAAACTGTTGTTGTCCTTGCTGGAGATCCAAAGCAGCTTGGTCCTGTTATATTTTCGAAAGATGCAGAGGCTTTTGGATTGGGGAAACCTTATCTTGAAAGGCTTTTTGAGTGTGAATCCTACTACAATGAAGATGATAACTTTGTAACAAAGTTAGTGAGGAACTATCGTTGTCATCCAGCAATTCTAGATCTCCCTTCAAGGCTTTTCTATAAAGGGGAGTTGATTGCATGTAAAGAGGATGGTTCTTTCTCAATAACTTCTAAGGTGGATCTCTTTCCAAATAAAGACTTTCCTGTTCTCTTCTTTGGCATTCAAGGCTGTGATGAGAGAGAAGGCAATAATCCATCATGGTTCAATCGAATTGAAGTAAGCAAGGTCATTGACATCATCAATAAGTTAAGAGCAAGTACTGATCTAAATGAGGCAGATATTGGAGTAATAACACCTTACAGACAGCAGGTCCTCAAGATCAAGACAGTACTTGAAACCTGGGCCTTGCTAGATGTAAAGGTTGGCAGTGTCGAACAATTTCAGGGTCAAGAGAGAGAGGTTATTATTGTATCTACAGTAAGGTCAACAGTCAAACATAATGAGTTTGACAGAACTCACTGTCTTGGATTTCTCAGCAATCCAAAAAGGTTTAATGTTGCGATTACTCGGGCCAGGTCTTTGCTCATCATTGTTGGAAATCCACACATTGTCTGCAAGGTATTTCTACGTGCCTAGTTTTGATTGTTAAGGCATGGACACCTTACTCGAGTTTGCTTTTCATTTTACAGGGGGTTATTGAGCAGTTAGCATGTCAATGATTGGTGTTTATTTTGATTTACAGGACCCTTATTGGGAGAAGCTCTTGTGGCATTGTTCTGAAAACAGCTCCTACCAGGGCTGCCCTCCACCCGAAAGGCAGAACCATGAGTATGGAGAATCCTATTCTGGGACTGGCTTAAATAATGAAGCAGAAGATCCCTGCTCCAAAGTACAGGCATGGAATTGTAATTTTGAAGCGGAAGCTGTTCCCAAAATTCGAAAGCCTGTTACTGAAGAAGCTGAGGGATCAGATCGTTGGAAGGAATAGTTATAACATAAAACAAGCTTTTCAGCTATCTTAGAACAAGTAATACATTAGATTTTGCCCTCCACTAGGGCATTTCATGAAATAGTTGTACCTAGTTGTGGCATTGATCTCAACTCTTGAAGTAATCCTGACCAGCAAAATGTCTCAGACCTTTTGCTGAAATTCAGATAGAAATAGGCCAAAATGATGAATCCATGTTTGCTGTTACTTATATATTCTTACCAGCATTCTCTACTCAATCTCAAATTCACATATTGACAATGTGAACAGGTCCCTTTGTCAAAGATTAGAAACCGCCAAATATGGCGAGCAAGTCAAAATCACATACTATTTTTAGACAACTTCCCCCTAAATTTGAACAAGCAGCTAACAGAACCATGCCCCCATCTCTTTTCCCTTTATAAACTCAACCCATTTGCACAATTTCTGCAAGACTTTCATTGGCATTGGAGAATTTGCACCATCTTTCACGCATCAAAAGCAAAACAAAAACAAAGGGTGTTGAGGAAAGATGGCAAAAAATTCTCTGATGAAGGTGGTATTGTGCTGATGCATGTATTAACAATCATTCAAGTGGCAGAGTCGATGCCGTTTAGATTTGCAAGCATGACTGCTTAGAAGCACGAGGATGTACTAATCCCCTGCTTGTGTGTGTGTGAATTTAATTGCGAGATCTTTTGCGGACCAATGACAGGAGGTGAAAGCTTCCCACTCGCGAAGAATGAAGGTAACACCCAGAAATCTTTTCCTTTATTCATTCTGCAGTAACGACAGCCCATGAATGCTTGGTAGTAATGAAGTAAAAGAGTAATGGTTGCTAATTGATTCTTCCATATATTCTTTCCCAGATGCGTTGAATGCAGCAGCAGCACAAAGCCAACTTACTAATGCAATGAAGCCTTCCAACAATTGATTGCAACAAGGGGCAACCATTGCTCCTTCCTAGAATTGCATTTAGCCGGTGATGGAGTCAATAGGAGCTACTTGGAGAATTACAATTGTAACATTTTTTTTTCCAAATAAAAGAATATTTTTTAACCTTGTTCTTATTTTGTCTACAAACATAAAAGTTAATCTAGAGGTGAATGACACACACACGCATATATATATTTTTTTTGAAAGATGAGTTTTTATTAATAATAAGTTGGAATGCCGTGGGGAGTCTTCAACGTTGAGATTTGGAGACTCCTGTTGGCATGCAAGCTATCATAAGAAGAGCCCATTCTGAACAATTACAAAATGAGCAGCTGCTCAAGGAGCACTTGACAGCATCTCAACACAGATGATCTCAAAAACAAGTAGAGTTCTGGATAAATCCCTAAACAAAAGTTTAATACTAGTGAAACTCTATCAGAGTGATAAGATAAATGAGTGTTTTTGGGGTTGACAGTCCTCAATCATCACAGCACCAGCCACCAAGGTCTTACAAACCAAGCGATCACTGATCACACACAGCCCCATAACTCCCAGATTCCCCAAGTGGCTGCATCAGAAAAGAGCCCCTGAGCCATAAAATCCACAAATCAGCCATAAAATCCATAAATCAATAGGTGCTCTTCAAAAGACAACCCATCAGTATCTCCTGCACATCTCAAAGACCAGAGTCCACCACTCACACCATGAATCACAAAAAACAGTAGTAGTCAATGTCACCAGAACCTCATCATGGCCAAAAGTAGAGAACATCATCCAAGAGCCCCTTTTGGAGAACGCAAGAAATAGACACAGACCTTCCCACCAACACCTAAAATACAGTCAGAGATAACCTTTTAACCGACACAGCAGTATCACAGATGCACAATGACACAAACAAGAAGCAGAGGCCACACGCAGCTTCCTCCTGATCGATTAAGTTCCTTTTCTCTATCTCTTGCTCGACGGCCACCTTCTCATGCTGCACCGCAGGATGCACCAGACCCAGATAAGAATCAGTGCACGTCAGAGCCCCAAACACAAGAAATTAGTCATAGACATTCAACAAATCAACCTGACCCTGCACCGCTCCCTTGGTAAGGCTATCAGCAAGTTGATTAGTTTCTCTGTAGATGTGTTTAATGTCCCATTTCTTAACCTCCTTCTTCAACCTTTCAATGTGCAGGATCCACTTCCTAAGCCTCCAAGGAGCATCAGATGGGTTGTTAGTCCATTTGACAGCATTTTTTGAGTCACTTTCAATAAACAAAGAGTGAATGGCAGCCCATTTAGAACCAGCAAAGGTCAAGAAGGCCTCCCTAATTGCTCTGACTTCTGCCACAGTAGCATCTTCCACTCCTATAGCTTTTGAGAAGACAATTTTAGTGTTTCCCTCTTCATCTCTCATAATGCCCCCAATCCCTGCCTCCCCAGGGCATCCTTTAGCTGCCCCATCCACATTATATTTCATCTCCCCTTCGTACGGCTTGCTCCACTCCTTCACAATTCTGGATCTCTTCCCTTTCTTAACCTTTGCACCCTCAGCTGGATATCTATAAGTGTCTAAAACTGCGACATACTCAAGGGGCCACTTAGCTTGAGCCCATGAGTTTAACTAGATCAAAAACCTGGTCAGCACACCAAGTAACTCCTCTAAAGACCGTATCATTTCTATACAGCCACACTGACCACAAAATAGCATAAAAGGCCATGCACCAGATTTTAATCTCCCCTTTCCCTGCGAAACCAGCATTCCAAGTATTAAACGAGTTGATTAAATCCTTTGGGACAACCCAAGTAACCTCCCATTCTCTACACCATCTCATCCACACTTGCCAGACCTCAGGACAATGGAGGAACAGGTGTCTAACCGTCTCAGGTTCCCTCTTACAAAGCCCACACTCAGCTCCCTCCTGGTCAATTAAGTTCCTTTTCACTAGCTCCTGCTTGACGGCAACTCTCTCGTGCAGCACCTGCCAACAAAATATCTCAATACGGTGAGGCACCAGATTTTTTCAAATATTTCTCCAAGTCTTATCCTCCCCACAATCCTTCAGGAGAACTTGTTTACAAAAGGATTTAACACTGTAATTCCCTGTGGCCGATCCTTTCCATGCCACGGTGTCTTTTAGTTCCCTACAAAGGTGGAACTCCTCAATAGTGGCTTTGAGCTCCAGCCATTGATGTTCTTCCCATCCTAAAGGCCTCCTTCTTAGTTCCACTTCCCATGACCATCTATCATCTTCCCAAATATCGAACTCTCCAACAAAACCTTCTTTATTTTTAGCAAGGGCAAACATCCTCGGGAATAGATTTTTCAGCACACCTTTCTCTACCCACATGTCAGTCCAAAAGCGTATGTTGCATCCATCCCCAATCACCATCTGTAAGTTGGGTTTAACCTGCATAAAATAATTGTTAGAAAGGGATAGGGGTTTGATGATGTTAGTCCACAATCTAGAAGTTCTCCTATTAGTGTTTGGCTTAGGCAGTAGATTCTTAGGGTTCCCTCCTACTTTCTCCACAATTACCTCTCTCCACAAGCTCTCTCTCGGTTTCGAACCTCTAGATCCACTTGTTAAGTAAAGCTCTATTCTTTAATTCGAGACTAATAATACCTAATCCCCATTTTCCTTGAAGTTACTCACCTTTTCCCACCACACTAGGTGCATCTTGCGTTTCTCTCCCGTTCCTTCCCATAGAAATCTCCTCTCAATTTTTTCTAACTCTTTCACCACCCCTTAAGGACATAAAGAAGATGGGAAGGGTAGCTAAAACTGACCTAAGTAAGGTAACCCTACCTCCAATAGTCAGCACTTTCGCTTTCCATTCCGCTAAGTGTGACTCAAATTTTTCAATGACTGGCTTCCAAATTCTCATTGAGTGATGATCAGCTCCAATGGGAGTCCCAAATAAGTCATCGGTAGTTCACCCACTTGACAGGCTTACTATCTGCTCCCCTCAGTGTCAACTGCTCCTCCACCCCAACTCCCATCAAACTACTTTTGTGAAAATTAATTTTCAGTCCTAACACTGCCTGTAAACACATAAGCACTCTCTTGGCATTTCGAAGGTTCTCCACCACGGTCTACAAAAAATGATAGTATCATCTGCGAATTGAAGGTGTGATATTGTTAGTCCATTGCTTCCAATTGGGACTCCTGGGCACAACCGATTCTCTCTGCCTTACTCATCATCATACTGAAAGCTTCAGTAGCTATGTTAAAGAGGAAAGGGAATAAAGGGCATCCCTGTCTCAACCCACGTTTCATATATATATATATATATATATATATATAAATGTTTTAATTTTTTAACTATTTAGTAATTAATTTATAACGAAAAATGAGTTTATATTTGATAAACTGTTACTGTATAAATTTTATACTAATCAATATATCAAATGTTTTTACCTTATTAATAAATGAATTTAAAATCAAAAATCGTAAAAAAATTATACTCATAATTTTAAAATATTTATTCTGAAGAATTTTTCATTTTTTACTTCTATATATTTATGATGTGACATTTTGTGCTTAAATGATAGTATATAATATTATAAATTTATAATGTATCAAATGTAAACTCGAATATTAATTCAAAGTTATTAATCCTGAAAATTAATTATGATTATTTTTAAAAAATATTTTAAAAGAAAAAACAGAAAAAAAAATCATACAAAGAATTTTAAATAAATAAAAGCATTCATACATTTAACCCATTAATGAATACATATTTCCTTATTTGGAAGCAAGTTCTCTTTAGCTTGCTTTTAAGAACTTTATGAGTTGCTTCCTATTAACGAATTAATTAATTGTAGGAAAAAAGTTGTGAGAAAATTTCCTAGAAGCATGATAGAACAATATTCTAATACATAGCTTTTCCATATAGTGGATAATATTTTGACCAACAAGACTACTATAAAAGATTTTTATCACCATATAGTTTCTCCATTGAATCTAATCAGATGGAGATTGACTTATCAAAGATTACTCTTCGTCCATTCAAGCTGGAGGATGCTGATGATTTTCTCTCGTTTGCCGGTGATGAACAAGTCACAAGACATCTTAGGTGGAAGACCATGACTTCCAAGGAAGAAGCACTGACACACATCAAGGATGTATGCATACCACACCCTTGGCGAAGATCAATATGCATCGACGACCGTTCGATCGGGTTCGTCTCGATCTTCCCCTTCTCCGGGGATGACAGGTGCAGGGCTAATTTCGGATTTGGAGTTGCAGTCAAGTACTGGGGACATGGGTTGCTACAAAGGCCGTGAAATGGCTGTGTCCCAATTTTTTGTTGACTTCCCTGTGTGGTGAGGCTTGAGCCTTTGTTGATGTGACAACAGGCCTCCCAAAGGTGTGTCGAAAAGCTGGGTTCCAAAAGAAGGATGTTGAGGAAATATGCCTATCTTAAACGCAAACTTAGAGATTTGTATCTGTTTAGTTTTTTATCCACTGATTTTCCTACTGCTGAAAGGGTTTCAGAGTGATTTAGTTCATGTCTAAAGATGTAGATCATATGATTGTTCATGAAATAAAGAAATTTTGGTTTCTTGATTATTTTAGCAAAAGATACCGTTAGATCTAAGCTTGGTTATCTAAACTCTAAGCATCAATAACAGTAACAAGCCACAGTCAGAAATCAGTAACAGAAAGAGATCAACTGAGTCTGTCACTTGCCAACATGGGCATGTCCGGGATTCATGCACAAGAGAGCGTGCCACTGGTAGCAAGAAGAAGGCTTGGAGGAAGAAGTGAGTATGAACTTGGTCGTCAGCCTGCAAATACTAGGAGCGCTAAGCTGTCAAGCAACAAGACTGTAAAAAGAATTCATGGGGTAGTGAGGCTGTCACACGTTACGACCCGTATTCTTGAGTGGTAATATAATGCCTCGAACAATGAGCTTTCAGGACACAGACTCTTGTAAAGAGCGCCCTTTTAAGCAATGGTACCTTCAGCTCTATGGTGTTGACATGCATTAGGAGGAAAGAAGACGTACGGCAGCTAAGAAGGAAGCTACTGAGGAAGGAGAAAGTGCTGCTAAGGAAACTAAGAAGAGCAACCATGTCGTAAGAAGCTTGAGATTCAAAAAGATCGTAAACTTGAGGCTCACATTAAAAGAACAATTTGGTGCTGGTATAGGTTGCAGGCATGCATTTCTTCACGGCCAGGTCAGTGTGGCAGGCCTGATGGATACAATTTGGAGGGTAAAGATCGAGCTGGAGTTCTATATGAAGAATAACCAGAGGAAGAAAGGCAAGGGTACTGAGCAGCGGGCTTAATTGGACTGAGCAATCTGCTAACACAAGGGGAAAAACAGGATTAATTGATATTTGATAGAAGAGTAACAACTCACTTCTCATTGAATAGCTCATAGCGAAGCACTTCTGGCGCCATCCACTCAGGCTAATACAGAAAAGGCAATTCAATCAGAGACATGTAGAAAGAAACATCAATATAACAAAAGCTGCAGCAGGCCAAGATGCTCACTGTTCCAGCAGTGACAACCCCAAAACCAGAGACCTGCATAATTCAATTTTGCTATCAATGAGCGGCTGCTGTGCAACAATTTCACAGCAACCATCCTTCATCTCCTATTCTTTTCTAAGTTAAAGCCAGGGGAATCGTTAATTCTACATGGGATAAGATTAGAAACTCCAAATATGGGGAGCAAATCAAAATCACACATATTTTAGACAAATCCCACCTAAATTTAAACAACCACCTAACAGAACCATGCCCCCATCTTTTTACCCTTTATAAACTCAACCCATTTGCCCAATCTCTATAAGAACCTCATCGGCATAGGAGAATTGGCAAAACAAGAAAGATATTGTTGAGGAAAGATGGCAAAAACTTCTCTGATGAAGGTGGTATTGTGCTGTGCAATGTTATTAACAATCATTCAAGTGGGGCAGTCGAAAGACTATGACCTTTGCATGAAAGATTGCTTGGAAAGACGAGGATGTACTTCACCCCCTGGCTTTTGGTGTGAATTGAATTGCGAGATCCCGTGCGGAATGGTCGGTGGTGACAGCTACCAACCCACCAAGACTGAAGGTAGTACCCAGGAATCTTTCTCTTTATTTCTTTATTTATTCTTCTGCAGTAATGACGACCCATGAATGTTTGTAGCGACGAAGTAAGAGTAATGGTGTTAATGGATTCTTCTGTATTTGTTCAGGTGCGTTGAATGGAGGGCCAAACCACCTTCCTAATCAGATGAACCCTACCAACAATTGAGCTGCAACAAGGACGCCATTGCCCCTTCCCAGAATTACCGGTGATGGAACTAACAGGAGAGGAATTTTCCTCTAGCTTCTGGTCTACTTTGATACAAAGGCTTGAATATTTCATGCATGTAACAAAGGAAGATCATGTCTATGATATTTCATTTATTATTTTATAATATTCTTTTACAATTTATCTCCCTTTGTAACATGTTTTTGCACAAATAAAAATAATATTGTTTAACCTTGTTCCTTTTTTCTTTGCGTACATAAGTATTCATACAAAAGTGAATTATTATTATTATTATATATATATATAGCAATAATTTTGTGAAATCATTGTGAAAAAATTCACTCTATTTAATAAATTAGTAATGTATGGATTTTTTATACACTATCAATGGATCAAATGTTCCTACCTCTTCAATAAATAAATTTAGAAGTTTGGAAATGTTAGAAAATATGTTTTCATTATTTTAAAGAATTTTTTAATTTTTACTTTTACATATTTATGATATGGCATTTTGTAATTAAATGTTAATAAATAAATATTATAAATTGATAATGTATTAAATATAAACTCGAAAAGTTTGATTTAAGGTCATCAATCTTGAAGATAATTATGATTATTTTTTACGGATTGAATCCTTAAAGGAAATGTGACAAAATATTAAAAAAACAAAGAAAAAAGACCCTACAAAGAAGTCTAAATATATAAAATTGATCTATAGAAATTTTATTTTGTGGCATGATGATGGAAAAAAAATAATCTAAATATCACATCCAAACCAAATAAAATTGAATTATCAAAATGAAGTATACAAATCCAAATAATGGATGATAGACTTATCAGAGTGCGTAGCACAACTTTCCAACAACTTGCCTGTTGCAGGCGGCCAACAGGCCTACCACCCTTGCCTACCCCGGTCCGTTGAGGTCGTTAAGGCCTAGAGCTTGGCTTGATCCGCGGGTATCATTATCTCCTCTCTGGTAAACGGGTTTATAAAGATGTGCAGCACACCCGCTTATAAGGAGTCCAGGACCTCCCGTTCCTGTCCGATGTGAGATAGAGTCACTTTTCTCGTAACAAATCGACCTTGTTGTAATAAAAAAAATTATCAAAAAAAATCATTAAACAAGAATTTTTTTATAAAATATACTTAGACAAACTTAACTCTTTACATTTTATCATTAAAAAAATCCGAATATCAAAGTTTTAATATTTTTCTCTTTAAACTTCTCTTATTTAGGATAAAAATATGGGAAATTTCCTTTAAACATAAAAAAAAATATGAAAATTTTTCTAGAAACATAATTAAGCAATATTCTAATACATAGCTTTTCCATAGAGTCAAAATACTTTGACCGACAGGACCATTACAAGTGGCCTTTGTCACCATAGAGTTTTTCCATTTCAATCTAATCAAATGGAGATTGACTTAGCAAAGATTACTCTTCGTCCGTTCAAGCGGGAGGATGCTGATGATTCTCTCTCATTCGCCGGCGCCGGTGATGTGCAAATCACCAGATACCTTATGTGGAAGACTTGACACTGACACACATCCAGGATGAATGCATACCACACCCTTGGCGAAGATCAGCATGCATCAACGACCGTTCGATCAGATTCTTCTCGATCTTCCCCTTCTCCAGTGATAGACAGATGCAGGGCTAATTTCGGATATGGAGTTGCAGTGAAGTATTGGGGACATGAGATTGCTACAAAGAGAGAGTCCCAATTTTTTGTTTCACTTCCTTGGTGTGGTGAGGCTTGAAGCCTTTGCTGATGTAGACAACAAGGCCTCCCAAAGGGTTGTTGAGAAAGCTGGGTTCCAAAAGGAAGGGATGTTGAGGAAGTATGTCTATCTTAAAGGCAAACTTAAGAGATTTGTATCTGTCTAGTTTTCTATCCACTGATTTTGATTTTCCTACTGCTGAAAGGGTTTCAAAGTGATTTAGTCAATGTCTAAAGATGTAATCATGTAATAAAAGATGCCATCGTTAATAAGAGTTAACCATAAGTCGGATAGCTTAGCCTTTGGCAGAAAATAGGGCTCAGAGTCTTGTACTATTGGGGCAACACGATTAAAACATTAGAAAATAGGGCTCAGAGTCTTCTACTATTGGGGCAACAAGATTAAAAAATTTAAATATAGGGCTCAGAGTCTTAAACTATTGGGGCAACCCGATTAAAACATTAGATATTGGGGCTCAGAGTCTTAAACTATTTGGGCCACCCGATCAATACATTCTACTCGAATTGGACAGGGGCCGCGCGGACGCAGGCCCCCACTACCACAAATTATGACGTAGGCTCTCCCACTTGGGGAGACCTTAGGCAAGCGCCCCTCCGAAGTGCAATGGAGGCCGCTTACCTAGGCCATGGGCCATAATGATCACCCATTGACCCCGTCCAGGTAAGTATGTTGCAACGATGCCACCGGGTCTTTATTTATGGTCTCTTCTCTCTCCTCCTTTTATTACTTCTTCGACGTGGGATGGTTTAGACGCAATGAACACAATAAACCAATATTAGTTTTCAAATTGTAGATATTCGATTTTGATTAACATATGATTATTTTTTAAATATTATTTTATAAAATAAAAACAAAAATAAATAATTATCACACCAAGAATAGTAAAAATAACTCCAAACAGATAATAAAATTCATAAGTTATTTTTATCTTTGATATATATATATATATATATATTAAAAAGTTTGATTTAATGGCTCAAATATGTATGTGTGTTTTTGCTTTTTTTTCTTTTTTAAGAAAAACACTTAATATATTGTTAAATGTCACTAAACTCTACTGCCCAAATCATTTGGGCACTGACATTATACTTACCGGAACAATGTTCTCTTTTCACAATGCCCACTAAGTTGTTATTTCATAAACAACGGGTTATTTCCACTATTATCATGTTTCTCTATAAAATCGTGTTTTCATTTATCCAATAAACACTTTTTACCAACTTGTTACTAAAAAAGTGTTAACACTTAATATATATATATATATATATATAGATATATATGAGCTTAACAATTTGAAGAAAGCTTAGAAATTCATCAAATTACACTCTAAAATCTCTCTTTTAAGCTATTTCCAAACACTTTCTCTTCTTTTAACTCTTTCCAACTTATTATCTATTATACTCTGTCATTGCCCCTTCTCTATCTATTCTCTAATTTGTATTCCTTATCCCTTCCCTTAATTTGTATTCTAATTGAATTGTATTCCCAAATACTCTCTCCTCCCACGCCTCCTTTATCTATTCTCTAACTTGGATTCCTTACCTCCTCCCACAAATCACTCAACATTTTAAGAATCGTTTCAATCTTTCTCTCTGTCACTTCTAAAAACATCTTAATCGCGAATCTTAATTTATTTATTGCATCATGTCCTCTCTCCTTGCTACCCCTCTACACAAATCGCAAATCTTAATTTATTTATTGCATCATGTCCTCTCTCCTTGCTACCCCTCTACACAAATCGCAAATCTTAATTTATTTATTGCATCATGTCCTCTCTCCTTACTACCCCTCTACACAAATCGAAATAATTCAATTTCATTGACACCCAAATATAATGTTGAGCTTCTCCTCCACCACCATATTCTTTCATCATCTTTCCCCTTCATTACCTTAACCTCCACCATCTTTCATCATCTTTCCCCTCCATTACCTTAATCTCCAGCATCCCATTACCTTAATCTCCACCATCTTTCCCTAATTTTCATTAAATTAAGCACTATTCTTTAAATGATTATCTATTCATATAATATTACGAATATAATTTATTAATGGATTTCTCTACTTTTCATTAACTAGCGCCATTATCAATTCACTTAATATTTTCATTACCTAATGCCCCTATCTATTCACTTAACATAACAAATAAAATTAATAATTTGATTTTTATAGTTGCTATAGATACAATTTACAACTTGATTTGCATAGTTGTTAGAGGGGGCCGCGCGAACACAGGCCCCCACTGCCACAAATTATGACGTACACTCTCCACTTAAGGGAGATGTTAGGCTGATGCACCTCCCGTGAGTGCAATGGAGGCCAACAACCTAGGCCATGGGCCTTTTTGATCACCCATGACCCCGTCCAGGTATGTATGACATGTGATTTCATTTTTCCTCTCTTTTAATGCGCCAGGTTCGACCTCCGTCTTCTTCACTTTTCAATGTGGGATAAAAGACGACTTTGACTCCTCAAACCAAGTAACTTCATAGAGCTGGCTTCAAATTCGTGAGGTTTCTGAACAAAGATGAATTTCTTCAGACATGTGGAGTATGCTTATGCCAGAAAAGGGTACTTTTAACCTTGCAAATTAAAAAAAAAAACTCTGTTGATGGGTAGATAAACCTCCTATTTTTAATTCAAATTCAAGCTTAAATTAAGTGATTTACGTTAATTCATGGGATAAAAGGGCAATACTTTGTTAATTGGAATTGGAACTAGAAAAAATCAAGTATAATGCAGATTCCAAGCTCTGGCTTCTGATTACATTACTTCTAGCTTCACATTAAAATTTTAACTCAAAAAGGAACAGACAATATAGCTACTGCACTAAAAGATCCAATAAATTTGCAACCCATTTTTGAATTAACATAATTTCATATATATTTCTAAATTGAAAAATACTCCAGCTTAAGTTTCATAAAAAAATATAAAAATAATTTAGATAAAGATCCAATAAATTTAAACCCATTTTTGTATTAACATAGTTTTATCTACACTTCAAAATTGCAATTGAAAAATACTCAAAACATAATAAATTTTAAAATGATTTTGACCAGATCAAATAAAACATCCAGGACACTAAATAGATATTCCCACAAATATTTAAATACCTCCTGGAAATAGTAATGGGTTAGCCTTGCCGTGCCCTTGCTACAATACAGCGCTCATAAACCCTTTTAGACAGCATTAGTGGGGTGCGCCAGGCCCGAGCTACACTGCAACGCTTGGGCGACACATGACAGCCCCAGTAGCAAGCTACCGTCAGTGGGCTCTCCCCCTAAAAAAATTAATTTAATATCAT
>NW_018397259.1:8953209-8957438 GCF_002168275.2 Theobroma umbraticum | reverse complement strand
GGCCCACGTATCAGATATTAAACTGATAAGAACAGAAAAGAAAAAAAAACTGTGTTGATGGGTAGATAAACCTCCTATTTTTAATTCAAATTCAAGCTTAAATTAAGTGATTTATTTTAATTCGTGGGATAAAAGGCTACACTTTGTTAATTGGGATTTGGAACTAGAACAATTCAAGTTTAATGCATATTCCGGGCTTGTGGCTTCTGATTACATTAATTCTAGCTTCACATTGAAGCTTTGACTCAAAGAGGAACAGTCCATATATTTACTGCACCAAAAGATCCAATAAATTTGCAACCCATTGTTTGAATTAACATAATTTTATCTGTACTTCTAAATTGTAAAAAAACTCAACATAAGTTTCATAAAAAATTTACAAATAATTTTGACCTTAAAATAATATATATTACATCAAATATTTAAAAACATAAGGGGTGTGCCAGGGCCGAGCTGTAATGACTGGTACCTGGTGGCAAGGCAAACTTTAAAAACATATTTAGACTGGTATTAGGTGGGGTGCGCCAGGCCCGGGCTGTAGTGCAACGCTTGGGCGACACACGAGAGCCCCAGTAGCAAGCCACCGTATATGGGCTCTCCCCCTAAAAAAATTAATTTAATATCATGTGGACCAATGGCCCACGTATCAGATATTAAACTGATAAGAACAGATACTACACTTGATCTTAGCCAAAAGGCCGAGAAAGGTATGAGTTCGACCTTTGGGGCTCGCGTCCTTTAAAGGTAGTTTCTTTCCCCTTATAACGTATAGTTTCAATGTGGGATTTTAAACGAAAGACAGATGTTACGAGAAAAATGTCTCTATCTCATATCAGATAGGAACGGGAAGTTTTGGATTTTTTATAAGCGAATGTGCTACACACTTCTATAAATACATTTATGAGGGAGAGAGTAATAATTTTGTGACAAGTGGTATCAAAGCGGATCGAACCTCGTCTGACTCACGTTAAAACGTCTGGGCCCAAAGAAGACGTTGTCGGAATCGACGCCCGAGCCCAGCGAGACTCAGGGTAGATAGGGTGGTCGACGTAAATGAGAACGTTGTGGGAATAGAATAGAAGAGAATGTCACGAGAAAAATATTTCTATCTCACATCAGACAGGCTTAAGAGATCCTAAGCTCTTTATAAAGTTATTCTTTATTGGGTTATTTTTTTAACATTCTTGTTAAATCGATATATATTTATATCGTATATTGAAATCTTAATTTTTTAATATTGAGTATCATATTGTAAGATATAATAAAAAAATTTTAAATTAATTATAAATAGTATTCATACATATAAAAAAAATAAAGTAAAATATACTGACAGTCTTAACTTTTAATAATAATTACACACAAATCTATTAATTTTTAAAATAAATATTTAATCAAAAAAATTTTTTTTGCTTGATATATAAATCTTATCGTTTGTCAATCATCAATGTTTTTATTAATTTGATAACATAGTAATATTTTTAAAATAATTTTACTATTTATTAATTTTAAAAATTAACATTACATAAATTATAATTTTTTATTTTTAAATATTTTATCCTTTCAAAAAAAGATTCTTTCAAGCCACTTGCAGAGCACCAAATTATGGGGTGTCCAATTTGGGGCTCCTTGCTCCAAATTTGGTGCTCTCCAAATGAACTCAAGGAGATAGGTGGTTGGTCGGTGTAAAAGAATGTCGCTAGTCAACTTGAGAGTAAGGAAAATGTGAAAAAAAAATATTTTAGACAGTTGATGTTTAGACACTAATGTCATTTATACCTTTGAGGTAGAGTGTTTATTTTGAAAATTAATAAATTTACATATAATTATAATTAAAAGTTAAAAGTGTTAATGTATTTTACTTTTAAAATTTAAAGATGACAAAATATAAATTGAAAAGAGAATTATTTTTTAATTTAAACTCTCAGCATATTCCTCAATAATATACAACTTTAAATAAAATATACATTTTTTTATTAATTTATCAATCAAAAATTAAAAAGCACTTATTATGTTGAAATAAAAAATGAATTCGATTTTTTTAGCATTTTTTATATAAAATCCAAAGATTAAAACTCATTCAAAATAGTTTTTAATATTTCAATTTAAAAAATAAAAAATAATTTTTCATAATTAATTAGATTTAAATTCATAAAAAATATATTAATTTTTGTATTATAAATTACATATCGTATACATATTAATTTAAGTGCAATGAAGGCCGCTTACCTAGGCCATGCGTCTTTATGATCACCCATCGACCCCGTCCAGGTAAGTATGTTTTATCGTTGCCACCTGCCCTGTATTTATAGTCTCTGCTTCTTCTGCTCTCGGCTCCTTAATTTTACTTGTGTAAAGTGGGACAAACGAATTTCCAAACAGAGAATAGGTTAGCTTCCCTTCCTTTCTCTGATCCAAACAGACTTGTGAAATTCAAAGGAAACAACGATCAGTTTCCAAATCGTTATTAATGGGTCTTTCTTCTTCTTTTTTTTTTTAAAATTCACTTAAAAGATGTCTCACAGTTGAATTTTTATTCAGAAATATAGAGTAAGGGCGCTTTCCTTTAAACCTTGCAAATTAAAAAAAAAAAAAAAAACTTTGATGATGGGTCTATAAACCTCCTATTTTTAATTCAAATTCAAGCTTAAATTAAGTGATTTATTTTAATTCGTGGGATAAAAGGCTACACTTTGTTAATTGGGATTTGGAACTAGAACAATTCAAGTTTAATGCACATTCCGGGCTTGTGGCTTCTGATTACATTAATTCTAGCTTCACATTGAAACTTTAACTCAAAGAGGAACAGTCCATATATTTACTGCACCAAAAGATCCAATAAATTTGCAACCCATTGTTTGAATTAACATAATTTTATCTGTACTTCTAAATTGAAAAAATACTCAAACATAAGTTTCATAAAAAATTTACAAATAATTTTGACCTTAAAATAATATATATATATATTACCTCGAATATTTAAAAACATAAGGGGTGTGCCAGGGCCGCGCTGGAATGACTGGTACCTGGTGGCAAGGCAACCTTTAAAAACATATTTAGACTGGTATTGGATGGGGTACGCCAGGCCCGGGCTGTAGTGCAACGCTTGGGCGACACACGAGAACCCCAGTAGCAAGCTACCGTAGATGGGCTCTCCCCCTAAAAAAATTAATTTAATATCATGTGGACCAATGGCCCACGTATCAGATATTAAACTGATAAGAACAGATACTACACTTGATCTTAGCCAAAAGGCCGAGAAAGGTATGCTTGATTTTATTAAGGCTCGCCTCTTTTAAAGGTAGCTTCTCGTCACTTGTCTCATATAATTTTAATGTGGGATTTTGAATGAGACAGAATTATTCTTAAACGGATTTTTTAATATATTTTTTAAATCAAAATATATATTGTATATTAAAATTTTATTTTTTTAATATCAAATATCATATCATAAAATATGATAAAAAATTTTAAAAGTAATTGCAAATAACACTCATACATGTGCAATAAAAAAATTTAAAAATAAGATAAAATATATTGATACACTCAACTTTTAACTATAACTACATACAAGTCTATTAATTTTCAACATAGATATTCCATTCAAAAAAATATTTTTGTTAAATACATAAATCTTGTCATTAATTGTTAATGTTTATGTTAATTTGATGATGTGATAATATTTTTAAGATAATTTTATTTTTTATTAATTTTAAAAATTATTATTATATAAATTATAATTTTTTATTTTAAAATTTTTTCTCTATTTCAAAAAAAATCCTTCCTATTGCCACACTCTCCAATCGAGCACCAGATCTGAAGCTGCCTTGGAGAGCCCAATTTGGAGCTCCTTGCTCCGATTGGTGTGATTTGCAAAGGAGAAGAACCCAAGGAGATGGGTGGTTGGTCAATCTAATTGACCTAAGAGAAATGAAAAGGTTAAAAAAAATATTTTAAACTTTTCATATTGAGGCATTAATGCGGTTTACAAGTTTAAAATGAAATATCCACTCGTGTTAATGTATTTTACTTTTAAAATTATTATATTTTTTAAAAATTAAAAAGTATAAATTGAAAAGAGAATTATTTTTTAAATTTAAACTATCAGCATATTCCTTAATAATATATATTTTTAAATAAAATATATGTTCTTTATATTCTTTTATTAATTAAAAATTAAAAAACTTATTACGTTGAAATCTAAAGGGAATTTGATTTTTTTAGCATTTTTT
>NW_018397259.1:8951145-8953109 GCF_002168275.2 Theobroma umbraticum | reverse complement strand
TTTAGGGGGAGAGCCCACTCACAATAGCTTGCTATTGTGAGTCTTGCGCGTCGCTCAAGCGTTGCACTACAGCTCGGGCCTGTCGTACCCCACTCAATTCCGCTCCAAATATTTACTTATGTATTTTTAAAAGGTTATCCGAGTTATGTTATGAATCATGATTTAGAACAAAAATGGGTTTACGAGGTCATTAAATTTTTTTGTGGCTTAATGAGAAGAATCCTAGAAAATTTCAAACTGGCTTTGCTTATGACTATAGTACAACTTATTTTCCTTTCCTTTTGTTAGAATTTAAGATGAATCTGATATTATAATAATCAAAAGCCACAAGCCTGAAGGCACAATTTTAATTAATTTTAGTTTGAGTTGAACTAAAATAGGAGGTTTGTAAACCCATGAACATAGGTTTTCTCCTCTTTTAATGTGCAAGGTTGAAAGCAAAGTACCCTTACTTCATATTTTTAAATAAAATTCAATTGCTCAGAAACCTGTTTAATCAATTTAAAAAAACAAAAAGAAGAAAGACCAATTAATAATGATTTGGAAACTGACCATCGTTTCCTTCGAATTTCACAAGTCTGTATGGACCAGAGAAAGGAAGGGAAGCCAACCTATTCTCTGCTTGGAAATTCGTTCGTCCCACAATGGACAAGTAAAAGTAAGGAACAGTGAGCAGAGGAAGCAGAGACTATAAATAAAGGGAAGGTGGCATCGTTGCAACATACTTACCTGGACGGGGTCGATGGGTGATCATAAAGGCCCATGGCCTAGATAAGTGGCCTCCATTGCACTTCGGAGGGGCGCTTGCCTAAGGTCTCCCCAAGCGGGAGAGCTTACGTCATAATTTGTGATAGTGGGGGCCTGCGTCCGCGCGGCCCCTGCCCAATTCCAGTAACTAACGTTTCTGATCTTGCTAATGTGTGGGGACCGTGGACTGGTCTTAACCAAAGTCTTGTCGGCTTATTTTCTTTGTAGAGTTTCCAAATCGACTGAAGCATGCACATAACAAAGAAAGCAGAGAATTAAGGCCTGCATATGCCTAGTCCCCAGCTGTTTTCTTGATGAAGCACTTATTAAAGTTAATTGAATTTCTGCATATTATGAACAGTTTGGATGAACTGGGTTTGCTTTCAACATTGTCATCCTGCCACTTCTTAATTCTTGTTTCTTATATGCAAAGCACCAGAATTGTCCTAACCCCGAAACCTATGTCTTCTTTCTTTGTTCCACAGGGTTGAGAAAAGAACATGTTCAAGTTTCCGAGTAGTTCAATAGATTACCTGTTTCTCTCAATCTTTAGCCCTGTTTTGCACCAAAGAAAGTTTGTTTACATCCTCATTGTTGAATGACTACTGTCATGATTGAGAAGGGAGTTTTCATGATGAACCATAGATACTAACCCCAGTTGCAAACTATGGCACCTAATCCACAATTTCAACGTTTCATTGGTTGTGCTTTCTCAACAAGGCAACAAGTGGCCCAGAAAAAACTTTGTCTTCATTGTTTGTTCCGCTGAGTTAAGCCTACCATAATAATATGATTCAGAAAAGAACATGTTCCAGGTTTCTAAGTAGTTCATAGATTACCTATTCTTCTCCACTTAGGAATTCGAATCCTCGACTCTTTTTTACACCAAAAAAATATATTTATCAATATTGTATATGTATCGATACAATATTAATAAAAAATAATTTGTATTTCTAATTATTTCGTATTTGATTAACAATTGAAAATATATCATGTGATATGTAATATGTGTTTTATAATATATGAACTATCGTACAATATATTCAAAATATTTTTTTATAAATTTAATTCTAATTAATTACTAAAAATTTATTTTTTGTTACCTTTTAAATTGACTCATTAAAAACTATTGTTTATAAATTTCAATCGTTAGATTTTAAACAAAAAAAATGCTAAAAAAATCAAATTCCCTTTAGATTTCAACGTAATAAGTTTTT
>NW_018397259.1:8950896-8951045 GCF_002168275.2 Theobroma umbraticum | reverse complement strand
AAAATAATATTTTTAATAAAATTGAAGATTATAGAGTATAAATTAAAAAGATTATTATTTTTTAATTTAACCTTTCAATATATTTCTAAATAATATATATTTTAAATAAAAATATACATTTTTATATTAATTTAAAATTAAAAAACACA
>NW_018397259.1:8856053-8948553 GCF_002168275.2 Theobroma umbraticum | reverse complement strand
TAGACTGACGAGAGCCACACTCATGGGCTCTTCCCCTAAAAAAATTAATTTAATATCATGTAAACCAATGGCCCGCGTATCGATATTAAACTGATAAGAACAGATACAACACTCGATCTTAGCCCAGAGACCGAGAAAGGCATGGGATTTCCTATTACGGCTCGTTTTTTTTAATGGCAGCTTCTAGCCCCTTGTCACTTGGAGTTTGCAATGTGGGTTTTTGAGTACAAGACAGAACTCTTCCTGAAACTTGGAAAAGGTAATCTGTGCACTACTTAATCATTGTTATGGTGGTCTTAACCCGGTAGAACGAAGAAAGAAGACATAGATTTCAGGTTTAGGAGAATTCTGGTGTTTTGCATACTGGAAACAAGGTTTGCTGGGTTGGGTATGAGTTTCATGCATTTAGAAAGAGTCTAGAAATAGCAGAATGGCAATGTGGAAAGCAAACCCAAGTTCATCACAACTGTTCATAATTTGCAGAAATTCCATAACTTTTAAGTGTGCTTCATCAAGAAAACAGTTGGGAACTGGGCAGATACAAGCAACGCTGATGCATTTCCTGATAAGAATTATTTTCATGGTTTTTGTCTAATAATATAAAACAAATTAACTAATGCAAGTCCATTTCATATACATGAACAGCCCCCCATCCATTTTCTTTTCTGGAAGAAATGTAGACTTTTGCCTTAGTGGACGAGAAAATATTGTATGAGGTGACAAGCTGAAAATAACAATAGAAAAAACCATAATTTTTCCACATTCAGAAGGAAAATTGCTTAGTGTATTGACTAGAAAAATGGAACTGATAAGGATGACAAGAAGTGGAAGGACCAAAACAATTCAGCTATTGGATGTAACCATCTCAATGGAAACTAGTCTCTGTGAACTTAGTCAAAGCAAATAAGTCAAACAAACAATTAATATCTGTATTGGGAACAGTTATCCATAGTCTGCTGGAAGAAGCTTATCTTTGACCTTGTTAAAACAAGAATTTCTTGGGTAGTAAGGAAATGTTGTTTATCAACTATATAAGTGCAAGTGGGAGTAAAAGAAAGACTGCTTTAAATTGTTTTCAAAACTAAAGTACGATGGGTGTTAAAATTTAGGAGTTACCAATGCACAGTTGGTCATCACTGGGCCATAGACCCTGGAAAAGGACAAGCTCTTCAGTTTCATTACCGAATACCAACATCTTTTGCTTTTGTATTTAAGTGTTTTGTAGAGGTGAGCCATCCTTCTCTTTAAATGTTTTCTTATTTTTGTCTTGTTGTTCATTGTTAGTCTATTCTAAGGCGCCGCTTAGAGAGTTATCTATATCATAGGACTACTCGATCTAGTAAGTATATTTCTATGTATTTACAGTTTGATTTATTCTTGTTTCTTTGTCAAGTTTTATTTCCATTTCTTTGGTAAAATTTCCAATCGTTTGACTTGTTTCCATTTCCATAGCTGGGAAATAGGTATTTCTTGCCTCTTCCTGTGTTCTGAGCTCTGTTTGTGCTCTTTATAAACTGTTCAGAAGCTTGCATGTTTGGGTGCCTTCGATAGACGTTTATCAACTTCTTATTAAACAAATACTGGGTACTTGAAAGCAATTATGTTTACCTCTGTTCATCAAAGTTAATTGTTGTAGTTGGTTTTGACTGTTCATTTTCTTGTTTTCCTCTTTTCTTTTCATTGTCCATCCCTGTTGATAAAAGATTGTAGTAAGCCTTGGCTTTTGATTTTCATACTTCCTTTCTATCAGGTTGCAGGATTCTGAGAATCCGAAATGGAGGAGAAATGTGAAATCAAGAAAGATGTTACTGAGGTAAATCTTCTTCTCAATCATTTTGGTTTTCTTGCTGTCTTCAGTCTTCTGTTTCTTCTTCTTCCTCAAAATTTCCTTTTAACCTCCTTGTGGTTTACGCAGTTAATAGGCAATACACCTATGGTATATCTGAACAATATTGTGGACGGTTGTGTAGCACGCATAGCTGCCAAGCTAGAGCTGTTGGAACCTTGCTCCAGTGTTAAAGACAGGCATGGGTTTGGTTTACATTTGATTGTAATTTCTTCACTGCACCTTGGAAAGTGTTACCTGCAACTCAACACCTTTGGTCATTTTTATTTTTTGATATGCAGGATCGCGTACAGCATGATCAAAGATGCAGAAGATAAGGGCTTGATTACACCAGGGAAGGTATGGTGGACATTACCATTTTCAAAGATGCTTTGCTAGGTGTAGCTTTCAATTTCATGCATATGCCTACAATTTACAAAGGTCTATTTTGCTCTTGTGAGGCTTAAGCTAGAATCTTCTGTTTCAATTGATGTTTGATTCAATGAAGACCACTTTCCGCATGAATGGTCCAAATATGGAACATTTAAGCTAACAACTTCCCATTGGTTCTGCATATGTTCAAATAATATTGGCTAAAGAGTGTCCTCATTGAGCCTACCAGTGGTAATACTGGCATTGGAATGGCTTGCATTGGAGCAGCCAGGGGTTATAAAGTTATTGTTACAATGCCAGCATCTGTGAGTATTGAGAGGAGAATTGTTCTTCGAGCTTTAGGAGCTGAGGTATACCTCACTAACCCAGCCAAGGGCATTAAAGGGGTTATTGACAAGGCTGAGGAGTTAGTAACTAACACACCTAATAGTCACATGCTTCGGCAATTTGCAAACCCTGCCAATCCGCAGGTATTATCTCTACTCTTAACTTTTCTATGTTTCATAACCCAGGTTGATGACTAAAAGAACTAATGACCCTTGTTTAGATTCATTA
Source organism: Theobroma umbraticum (assembly GCF_002168275.2). Lineage (NCBI taxonomy): Eukaryota > Viridiplantae > Streptophyta > Magnoliopsida > Malvales > Malvaceae > Theobroma > Theobroma umbraticum. The sequence continues at coordinate 8,945,780 of NW_018397259.1, read as the reverse complement.
TGATGCCACTGGTCCAGAGATATGGAAAGACTCGGAAGGCAAAGTTGATGCACTGGTTGTGGGTATTGGGACTGGTGGTACAGTAACCGGTGCGGGGAAATTCCTCAAAGAGAAAAACTCAGAGATCAAGGTTTCCTCCTTTTTTAACTATTGAAAAGATGATGCACACATTTGAGACTGAAACTTATCAGAGAAAGAGCCAATGTTCTGATTGTTATGTTAACGAGAGCATTTTTCTTCTTTTTTGGCTTCCCTTTTTTGTTGAGATATAGGTATATGGTGTAGAACCAGTTGAAAGTGCAGTCTTGAATGGTGGAAAACCTGGTAACTTTCAAGTTTCTTTCATCCTTCAATCTTTATTGCTCTTTTATTGGCATTGTTTCATTCTTTTCATATTGTTTATTGGAATTCATTGTCGTTTCAAAACTGTAAAGCTCAACGTTTGGAAAAATATGAACAATTTGAGATAAATCCATAACCTAAGAACTACAATATCTGTGATTGTACTCTTTTTCTGGTAAGGACTGTTTAATAATCTTAGCTCACCTGTTTTAGAGACCCTATATCGAATTATGCTGTTGAACAAAATTTCATCAAAACCTTTAAGCTTTGAGCAATATTTTTAGTGCTTGATTATTTTCTTGATGACATTGTGTGCCCATGCATGTCAAAGGCCCTCATCTGATCCAAGGAATTGGTGCTGGTATTGTCCCTGATGTTTTAGATGTTGGAATCCTTGATGAAGTTGTTGAGGTAAGTCTCAACAGCATCCTTGTGGAATTACTTTGTCAAATCATCAGATTCTGCTTTAGTCCCATGATTTCTTAGTCTGGAAAGCATTAGTAAATTGGTTTTACCTTTCATTTCTTCCAAGTCTAGAAAGAGCTTTAGGAAAATTTGCAATCAGTTTGATTTTGGCAAAATTTCTGAACTTTTTGTTTCTGTCAGGTGATATTTCTTTTCCTCGTAAGAACTGATTCTCGCCCATTACTTATCTTCTTTTGCCTTGCCAAGTATCAATCATCTGATCCGTGGCTTATTCTGTATGATGCATGGTAGTTTTCTATTCCGTTTATCTATGATGCTGTTATAACTTCTTAGGTGTCCAGTGAAGAAGCTATTGAGACTGCTAAGAAGCTAGCCTTGAATGAAGGTTTGCTGGTATAATTCAGAACCATTAATCTCTTCTCATGACCCTCTAGCACACTTACATAAATTAAATTTATACATCTCTCTTTTTCCACCATTAATGCTCAATTGTAAATTTACTTGACTTTTCTCACATAAATTAATCTTGGCAGGTAGGTATATCATCTGGTGCTGCAGCCGCAGCTGCAATCAAGTTGGCAAAGAGACCAGAAAATACCGGCAAACTCATAGTTGTGAGTTGCATTCCCTTCTCCAAATTGATATATCCTATAAGGATACTAGCTATAAGTTGATTTACTCTGTGAAAACCCAAAGTGTTCCAGATAAGTTCTAACATATACCATGCATGTAACAATTTCCAGGGTTCTTGGTTTGTTTGTCTTCTCTCATTTCTGTCCTTGAAAGCTTTAAAGTTCATACTGTCGAAAACTCTGCTAGTTATCAGTTGAATCTTAGAAACATTCAATCTGTCTATTCAAGTAACAGAGTTTTTTTGAGATTCCCATTATATTCAACAGTCCTTCATTTCAACCCAGCATTTCTAAGCTTGTTTCTGGCACTTCAATCATTCAAATTAGAGATTACAGTTGATCTGCAAGAGGGTGTCAAATGGAAAACCTTTTGGTGTATGAATTACAGGGCAAAAAATGGTTAAATGATGAAGCAATTACCTATTGTTAGTAGCTTAGGGAAGAAACAAATGATAGCTCATTCATGATGCATGAAAGAGCAGGCCTTGGTTAGGCTGAGACCCCAAAAGGCTTATGTTCTCCAGTTCCAGCCTTGACCTGATTTTTTGTGCATTGCTTAGCTGGTTTTGCATAATTGGTAATACAAGTAGAAAAGACTTCTGCTGCTGCAAACTCTTTGTTTGTTCATTTCCTGATTCTTGAACAATTTTTCGTTTCCCTGTGCAGGCTATTTTCCCCAGCGCCGGCGAGCGTTACCTATCTTCTGCATTGTTTGAATCGTTAAGGCAAGAGGCAGAAAACATGACCTTTGACTGATTCATTATCCAGTTCAGAAACTGCTGTTTCCTGACTCAGGAAGTCTTTGTAGTTTTGCATTCCACTGCATGTCTGACTGCTGGCATTGAAACATCCTGTGATTGTTTTAATAACAATCGTTGGAATGACTAAATTTACTTAAAAATCTTGAATGCATAAACTTCCATGGCTGTAACAAGTAGGAAAACTTCTACCTGCTGAAATTTGGTTAAAGGATTTTCTAGTAAACCAAACATGTCTAGAAGAATATACATCAGTTGTTTCACTTTTTATCTTTCTTGAGATTATGGGGTTGAACCATGTATAATTATATTCTGTATGAAGAAATTTGTATATATATATATATGAATGAAAATGTAGTAGAAAAAGAAAGATATAAATATGAAGTGAGATATGAAAAATATGAATTAAAGAAAATTACTTTTAGTTTGTCTTTGAATTATTATTATGTTATAACAATGAAGCTAATGCTTGTCTTTTTCTTTTTGCTGCATTTAATTTGTCCTAATTTTTTGAATTTACTACAAAATTGCAATCAAAATATTTCAATTTTAAGATTGATATTAAGAAAAGTGATTTGGACAATGAAATCCTTGAATTCATAGGTCTTTTTATCGGGTGATCTGAAGAAGAAACAGAGATTATTATCTTATATATTGTCTATGGAATTTTTAAATTTCACAATCATATATTAGTAAATTTTTATTTTGAGCTAAATAAATTTTTATAATTAATGATTAATTAATTATTATTAATTAAAATATCATTTGTAATTTTTATAGCATGTGATATTAACATAATATATTAATATATTATAATAGATGATAATGTGACACATTACAGTGATATTATGACATAATTATATGATTTTTTTATTTACTTTTATTTCAATATAAAATAATAAACAATATTTTAATTAGTAATAATTAATTGATTATTAATTATAGGTACCTATTTGACTTAAAATACAAGTAAAGGGATTTGATTAAACACAATCTAAAAAGAATTTATTAAAATTTTCTTAAATAGTTTAGAATATTAAAAAAATTAATAATTTAATATTTTATTTAAAAAATACATAATAATATTTTGACTTGTCTTTAAAAACTTTACAAATGGAGTATGATATTTTTTCACATACACACTTTTTGAGGACAAAAAATAGGAGAAAAGTTATAAAAGACATCCAAAAAAGACTCTTATCTTTTTTTCTTTAATTAAATTAACAACAAATAAAAAGATTTTAAAATAAAGGTTTATATATTTTTAAAAAAAACTAATTGAAGATATAATACCATTACCCATTTTGGAAATAGAAATAAAACAAAAGATTTTATGTGAAAGAAAAAAATCTCATGATAATATATGAGAAAATATTGTACTATAACGGACTATAAAGTTTACATTTCTTAAAATTAATAAAATAATATAGAAACAGTAAATTTATTATTGGGGTCTGACCGGACTGAGCTTAGGCCTTGAAATATTAGCCTGAATTTAATTGGGCCTAAATATTTTACCCGAGCCCGTTGAATTTTGCAATATGAAGGTGTCCAAATTTCGAAACCCACCCAAAGTTTGAGCGGGCTCCACCTTTAATTTGGGCAAACGGCAACGTATTATTCCCTCTTTAACCAATTTCAAGCGTGTCTTTTCGCACGTGCGAAAACACTTTCGTCCACAACAGACCTCTCTCATTTGAAGAAGAGATCTGCAATGCTCATTTCCTCTCACTTTTCTCTGCGCTCGAACTCTTCGATCTCGATGCATTTATTTCCCTTGTCCAATCCAATTTCAAAGTTCAGTAGTTAACAATTCATTCAAATTCACAAATCATTGAAAGAGAAGGAGGAAGACAGGGAGAGCTGTGAGGAGATGGCTTTCATGGCTGTTCTTGAATCCGATCTCCGCGCTCTCTCCGCCGAAGCACGCCGCCGCTACCCCTCCTTCAAGGATGCAGCAGAACACGCCATCTTAAAGGTCACAATTCACGTTTGTATACTGCTATTTAGTGGAATTACTGAAAATGTTAGCTTATTTAGTGGCATTTTGGTGTTTTATGCTTGAAACCATTATTTAATGCGTGTTTGGTTGCTGAGAAAAAAAAATTAGAAGAGAAAAGCAATGAAAAATTATTATAATTTGGGTTTTATTTAAATTCGTGGAGTTTTTCTTTTTCTTTTTTTCTCAAACATGAAATTCTACACGAATTTGCCATTAGTTTTATTAAGGAAGCTTTAGTTTAGGTTTTAAACACTTTTGGCATCTGTTTTGAAAGTAAATCAAGCTATGTTCTGGAAATTGAAGGAAGTCTTTGTTTGAGATGATGTTATTAGTATTACTTTAATTTTGGTTAATGAGTATTCTAAGGATTAAAACCACTGTAAAGTTATTGAAGTCTTTAAATCATATGAAATAATGTGGAAGTAATGGTATTAGAGGAGATGTTGTTTTGGTACATTTATTTGTTTTACCGTAGCTGTCAGTGGCTGAGTTTGAAGGTTGTGTTTCTGCAGCTTCGTACGTTGTCAAGTCCCAGTGAAATTTCGCATAATGAAGACATAGTACGGATTTTTTTAATGGCATGTGAGGTTAAAACGGTCAAGCTTAGTGTTATTGGACTTTCCTGTCTACAAAAGCTCATATCTCATGATGCAGTTGCCCCGTCAGTTCTCAATGAGATACTTCCTACATTGAAAGATGTAAGTTTGTTCTTGCATTTGGTATGGACAATAGGTTCATGTTCAATGTAATTTTCAACTTAGTGAAAAAGGGTTGGTTTTTCCCATGAAATCTCACATCTTCATTGCTCTTCATGCAGCATGCTGAAATGCCAGATGAGAGTGTTCAATTAAAGACTTTGCAGACTATATTAATAATATTTCAGTCACGGTTGCATCCTGAAAGTGAGGTAAACAATGCTTACATTCTTGTTTCATTGTCTGCACTAATTTATTCAACGTGTTTTGGTTGAACTGAAGTCAGCAAACGGTCAGACTGAAGTTTATTAACCAATATTTTCTCGAGGGAAGAATCAGCAAGTTTTGGTGTACTTTTCAAATAACTTGATGCATTTGTATTGAATTATTATATCATGTATCGGATTTATATGCATAATCTTGAGCTATGTTGGTCGTGGGAATATATTGAGTATGCTCGGGATAGATGTCTATTGGCTAGTCTGACTAGCAATCAATCTCATTGCAGTTTGAAAGACCAGATAAGTGACATACATATGAATAACGTAAACAGATGCTTTTGCATTTAAGTAGTAATTTCACATTGGAATCATGAAATGCTATGACTCTTCTGAAATGGCTGTACTAATTAATTTGTAAGTCCGGTTTTCTTATGCTTCTCTGTTGACTATAATTATCAGGAGAATATGGCTCAAGCTCTTGGAATCTGTCTTCGACTTCTTGAAAACAATCGATCTTCTGACAGTGTTCGGAAGTAAGTTGCTCTGTAGGTCAAGAGTATTATGAGCAACCTCCCCCTCATAGACTTCCATATTTGCAGTGATGTTTCCCTCCTTTCTGACTGAGCTTATCTTTTTCATCTAAATCCTTTGTCAGTACTGCTGCTGCTACCTTCAGGCAGGCTGTAGCTTTGGTTTTTGACCATGTTGTCCATACTGAGTCTCTTCCAATGGAAAAGTTTGGCTCTGGAAATTATATACTTCGTACAAGCTCAGTTACTGGTGATGTTAGTCGCAGCATGAATAATTCAGAGTATGTTCTTTTTTGGGGATATAGTGCTTGCCTAATAGCTTTTCGTAAAATTCTTACATATGTATGTTTGTCTTGCAAATATTTTTCCCTTTTTGCGTGCGTGTTTGTGTCAATGAGTACTTTTTTATTTGTATCTATGCTCATCTAACTACATACCGTTTGATTTCTAATTTACCTTGTTTAAATATGTGTATGGTATGCTTATGTTCATGCCAACATCTGAGCTAAATCAAGCATTAGCAGGTCATTGGAGCACAACTTTGCTTCTGGAAAGGCGCTGTTGATGAGGGAGACAACAACTAGTGCTGGGAAGCTAGGGCTTCGTTTGCTTGAAGACCTGACAGCTCTTGCTGCAGGTGGATCTGTATGTGCTTTTTTAAACTGTTAGTTATATTTCTATAGCCAGAATTCTTCTCCAGAATCCAAAACTAGTGGATTTTAAGAATGTTTCACTGTGTTAATGGTTCCTTGAACTGCATTTTATCGATAACAATGACAATTCTAGCAGAGCTTCTTATGTGGATTACTTTTTGTTCTTTCTTACAGGCATGTTGGTTACGTGTTAGCTCTCTTCAACGGACATTTGTACTTGATATACTCGAGTAAGATATCTGTCTCTGCCTTTACTTATTCATCTGTTTTAACTTTTAGTCTCTTCAGCATGCTTGTGTTTTGCAGGTTCATTCTATCCAATTATGTGGCTATGTTCAAGATTTTGGTTTCATATGAACAGGTGATTATGGAATAACTTGACTCAAAATTTTCGTTTATATTTTTTCCAAGCATGCTAGTAAGACTTTTATAGTTGTAAAGTTTGCATGGCAACTGAACAGGTCTTGCGGCACCAAATATGTTCACTTTTAATGACTTCATTGCGTACCAACTATGAGGTAGCTTATCTAATCTCTTGCCTATTAGAGCTTCTCCCCTTTTAAGTGCTCTCTTGCGGACAGTTTATTTGCACATACTTTGGTTTTCTGTGTTGAATGTCCATTCAGCTTGAAGGAGAAGTGGGAGAGCCGTATTTTCGTCGCTTGGTCTTGCGATCCGTTGCCCACATTATCAGGCTTTATAGTTCATCCCTTATTACTGAATGTGAGGTATGCTGTATTTATTATATTGTTTCTTTTTCTCAAATGATATGTTGATGTAGGAGAGAAAGTAGAGGTAAAACTGCCAACAATTTAGCAAGTGGTGGGGAAAATATTGTAATTTTAGGGTTTAGGGTGGTAGGAATCCCTGACTAGAGTCTAAGGATTCAATATGGATGAGAAAGACTTAATTTTGATGTTTCTTGAGAGTTGAGGATCCAGTAACTGGGTACCGGAAGTTAGAGCAACAGGTAAAGGGCTTTATAAGTAAGTTAATGTCGTAATAGTTTTAGCATCAAATTCCTTGTTATTCCATTCTTTGTTTCAAATTTCATTTTGCCTTTGTACCTTTGATTTATGCTAAAACTACAAGACCTTATTATTTTTTTTTTAACGTTATGCTCATAGAATTTCACCTCCTTTTTATTTCAACTCCTAATTCCACAAGTCTTATGATATGCAGGTTTTCCTTAGCATGCTAATCAAATTAACTTTTCTTGATCTGCCACTATGGCATCGTATTCTTGTTCTTGAGATCTTAAGGGTAATCTCAACAACCTAGATGCACCATATTTTCCTTTTATGATTTTTTTAGAAATTATTTTTACATTTTAAAATTTAAAATTTGTCTAAACTTTAGATGTGGGAATTGACAGGGGTTTTGTGTAGAAGCGCGGACATTGCGAATCCTTTTCCAAAACTTTGATATGTATGTGCATTTACCCTCCACCTCTGATCTATCCCTGGCAGCATATATGTTTCAAAATGTTGCAAAGGCACTGTTTGTTGTTTCCTCTTTTGTTTTTGTTTTTAGTTGTTTCAGGCTACTGCTTTGAACATAATGTACTCTTATGGACATTGATTTTATTTCATTGCTGATCTAGTGGATATTTACCACTATTAATCCTCAGGATATCACACATTTTTTTTGTGAAGTTCAGGTTAAAATTATGAAAGTATACCCCTTCCCCTATCCATTTCTCAAGAGTCCAATGACGATGCTGCTTCATTAGCCAAGTTTGATATGAATTTAAAAACTTGAACTCATCCTTGATATCCAAGGATACAACTTCCTGCTGTCAGTGGTTATGTTGGTTTGATTTAATTCAAATAGTAATGTGTCATTTGTTCCTATTTTGGGATGTCAACAAAGTTTGATTATATATCCTCTGTCGTCCCTCTGCTTCTTTCTTCCCTAGTTGGTCCATTTTCGTAATTGTATTTTTCTAGAGTAACCTCATGACTTCACCTTGTAGGCATCCGAAGAACACAAATGTCGTGGAGGGTATGATTAAAGCTCTTGCTCGAGTTGTTTCAAGTGTACAGGTGAAATATGATTAATTAATTTTCAATTATGTCAATTCATTTCGTTCACTGTCACAAGGGATGTGATTATCTCTAGGTGTATTTATTTGAAATTGTGTAGTTTGCCTTTGTTTTATTGTTTGTGCGTTTGTGAGGGTGAAATAATTGAATAAATTTGAGCATAGTGTGAGATTGAAATGTCGACATTCTCCATCACTTCAGCGGTGTAATAATTTCTATCTCAAACCTATCATCTGTTGGCTCTGCTGTGACGATATCAACTTGTTTGTCTATTAGCTTTTGATAACCGGATTTTTTTCTTCTTCATTGTAGCTTTTATGTTTAGAAACTTTCAATTTGGGGAGATCAGTAATAGTGCAAATGTGATTTAAGCACATTTTAAGCCCATAACTAACGTAATTTTCTATAAATTAGTTTCTAGAGACAAGTGAAGAGAGCCTGGCAGCAGTTGCAGGGATGTTCAGCAGCAAAGCTAAAGGTAACACTTCCTTTCTTGTTTTAAAAGTTGAATTGGTCATCTTGTCCAATCTCTTTTGGTATTGTTGGCTTATCATAATTTGTTTTACCAGGGTGAACCTGTTGTTCTTTGAGATTTAAATCTTTGTTCATTTGATCAAACAACTTTGGAATTTAAAACAAGCCAAGTCACTGTTTTCCAAGGATGATGCTGTGGTTTGTTTTCCACATTTGTAATTAATAGGAATTAAAATCACTAGAATGTAGAATATTGATTATATAAAATGTTTCTATCTTCATGGCTGGAAGTAGGAAAGAAGATAATTAATGGAATAACCAATGGACAATAACATTGATTGCAAATGTAATTAGTGGCTTTTATGTTTTATTTTGCATAAGCGTCAATGGATTGTTATTACTACAAGATACTTGAGCAGTTACAAGAAATATCACAATTAAAGCAAGAAGAACACATCATCTTGAAAAATCTGGACATGAGGTTTTGTTGGTAGCCAATTCTTTGAAATGCAATACAAATCTACTAGGTCATAAATGGTTTTGTCACACATAGGGCATATCACATAATATATGCAGATAGTGAGTTTTTAGAATTGAGATATGTCCATCTGTTACCTAGAGTTACATGGATTAATGTATCACATGCTTTCCTTATGTCAGTAATGCTTTGATATGTAGACTTATAACCATTTTATAGGGCCATGAATCTCATTAGTTCATCATTTATTGCTGTTCATGATGTACATTACATATTTTGGTTTTTGGGTGGCAGGAATTGAGTGGAGTCTTGACAATGATGCATCAAATGCAGCAGTCCTGGTTGCAAGTGAGGCACATGCTATTTCTTTGGCAATTGAAGGTTTGTTGGGTGTGGTCTTTACTGTAGCGTCACTGACTGATGAAGCAGTGGATGCTGGGGAGGTAAGTGGGAACATTTCTTGTCTTTATATCATGTTATATGCTATGCAAGTTTTACCAAATTTTATATTCTCTTGGTACAATCAGCTTGAATCCCCTAGATGTGATTATGTCCCTTCAGCAAAGTGTAGTGGAAAAACTGCCGTTCTCTGCATTTCTATGGTTGATTCATTGTGGTTGACCATTCTTGATGCTCTGTCCCTTATTTTAGCAAGGTTCGCTGATTTTTTTTTCAATGTAGTCTTCCTTTCTCTATCTGTATCAAGCAAAACCAAGTTTGTGTGTGTTCTAATTCTAATTTATTTTGAAGGTCTCAAGGAGAGGCTATTGTGTTGGAAATTTTAAAGGGGTATCAGGCATTTACTCAGGTAACCTATATTTTTCACATTATGAATCATTAAATGGTTGCTGCCAATTTTGACTGTTGTCTTTTTCAACTCAACTCAGCCTTAATATATACAGGTTGGCTAACTTGTGTTTATAGTTCTTTTAAAAACAGTTGTAGTTGTTTCTACTCATGGTCACATTCTCACTATTATTATTTGTTATTTACAGTAGTGGCTTGAATTTTCTAATGGACACTATTTATTTTAGACCTCTGATAAATAATGATAGTTTCTGATGACAAATTTTCACTATTCCGCAGGCATGTGGAGTTCTTCATGCTGTAGAGCCTTTAAATTCTTTCCTAGCATCCCTTTGCAAATTCACTATCAATTTTCCAAATGAAGTGGAAAGAAGAAGGTATGGCCATAAAAGCCACTAGCATGTCATTCTCATCGTGCTGTAGCATTTATAATTTGCATAATGATTACAATTGTTACTGATTTCTGTAAAGATTGCTTCCCTTTTCTCTTTGGGCAGGGGGTAGGGGTTAATGTACAGTTTGTTTTTGTTTCGAAAGTACTTCCTTACAAAGATAAGTAATGGAAATGCTGCAACAAAGCTCTGGAAAGAAAAGCAAATTAGAGAAACATATTTCTTCATTGTTGCTTAGGAGTGACTTTATTTGCTCTGAAGGTTTGTTGAAATCTAACCTGCTACTATCAAGGTGACTAGTCACAGAGGCCATGAGATGAAAGAGGTCTAATTTGTTTTCTTGGCAACATGGCAGATTAAGCTGTTAGTCTTGCAAATAACACCAAGCCTTGGGAATATGTTTGAAACATAAATATAATAGCTGGATTTTGATGGCCAGAAACACTTGTTCACAGCATTAAAATGTACAGAACTGTATAACTTGAACTAAAAGATATGAACAATACTTTGCTAGCAGATAAAATTACCTACTAATTCCTTGTAAAAGAGAGGCAACATGCAAAATCCCTTGTGCCTTGCATTAATCAGTCAGGATGAAGCTGTCAAATACTCCATGATGTTAATTTCCGAAGACAACTCTCAAGATTGTATGATTTGTATGCTCTTCCATATGTATACAAAAAGTTGACTTTTGGGTTGCTCTGCAAAATAAGCTGGGTACTAACTATTGGCGCATCTAATCTAATATACCTTATTTGGTAGTTTTTACATTTTAGGCGATCTTTGAACATGCTTAATTTGTTGTGTATATCTTTGTAGTTTATCCTTTTAAAGGTTTTACTAGCTCACTGACAGTGCTTAAAATTGAGATTTCAGCACTGTATTACAGTCTCCTGGATCAAAACGTACCGACTTAATTGCTGATCAGAGAGATAGCATTATCCTTACACCAAAGAATGTGCAGGTATTTCTGAATAGTTTTGTGAGTGGTAAAATCTGTTAATAATTTTCCCTTATTTCAGATTATAAAACAGGTTTATTAAGTGCTCATTTGAACTACTTAGTTACTTGGTTCTAATTGCTCTCACGACCCAGGCTTTAAGGACTCTCTTCAATATTGCTCATCGACTACATAATGTGTTGGGCCCATCTTGGGTTTTGGTATGTTGGTCTAGTTTTTATATCTTTCTAAAACCAGGGAGAGTTCAAAATTATGATTGTTTATGAAAAATAAATGTAGGTATTGGAAACTTTGTCTGCTCTGGACAGAGCAATCCATTCTCCACATGCCACCACACAGGTAATTTTGGGACACATTTTTAGGTGTAATTTCCTGATGAAAATTTTGCAGTTTCTTCAATAACATCCTATTCCGTTGTGTTGTTTTTATAAGAAATAAAATTTGTAGTTTCAACTTTCAAGTTTTAAGTTTGAACAGCATTGTACTGTTGGAAAAACCAATAGTTTCCCTATTGCTGATGCCTTCATTTTCCTTATAGACAAAACTTCAATTCAGGAAAATTATTTTTGGGAGTGGTTCATCCAACCCGAAGTTCTGGCCTTTTCATATTTTTCATTCCTGCAGGAAGTCTCCACAGCAGTGCCAAGACTTACAAGAGAATATTCTGGTCAATACAGTGATTTCAGTATTCTCTCTTCTTTAAATTCTCAGGTATTATAAGCAAGTAAAATTTTTTGGTAGTGGGATACATTCTCATTCTTGGGAAACTTTTAGTAAATGAACCTGAGTTTCACTTTTGACAGTTCCTTTTGACTGTATTTTTTATGTGGTCAATGGGACCACATTATGAAGATTATGAAAATTGCAATATAAAAAATGGATGGTGTTCCAGAATATTTGGAACCAACCAATTATTTGTTTTTCTTGCATTTTCACATTTTCTCCCATCTACCTTGTAAATGAATAATAATAAGGTGTGTAATCTAACGTGGCAATTTTTTTTTTCTGCAAAGCTGTTTGAGAGCTCAGCCCTTATGCACATATCTGCTGTTAAGTCGCTTCTTTCTGCACTGTGTCAATTGTCACATCAATGTATGGTTGAGACTTCAAGTGGTTTCGGACCAGCAACAAGTCAGAAAATTGGAAGTATCAGTTTTTCTGTTGAAAGAATGATATCCATCCTTGTCAACAATCTTCACCGTAAGTAGTATGATTTTGCAGACATTTCTTGAAGTTTCATGATTATAAGCTCAGAGATGATATTTTCACATGTTCATGGCTAATTTAATATGCACAAATCTTCCCATGTTCGAAGATTTGAAGTTTTATCTGTTGTCTAAGCTTTATGTTTATTTACCATAAAGAGTGAACTGCCAAAACTTTGGCAATAAGAAGAAAAGGTTGTGACTTGCAGTTAGCTTTAATTTTCAATTGATTTTTTCTTGTACAGGAGTGGAACCATTGTGGGATCAAGTTGTTGGCCACTTTCTTGAGGTGATTGTAATTGGTACTTTTAATAGAATGAGCAGTGCTAGTATCATTTAAAGTTTAGACCTTTCATGACACCAGAAGACTATGCTGCAGCTTGCTGACAATTCTAATCAGCATTTGAGAAACATGGCACTTGATGCATTGGATAAATCAATATGTGCTGTTTTAGGTTCTGAACAGTTTGAAGATCATGCATTGTCCAGATCCAATGAAAATTCTAAGGATGTGAGCTTCTGCCTTTCTATTACTGGTTACACTGTATGATATCGAGGATATATATTTAATGCTGCTTATATTTGGTCTTCTCTCTCTCTCTCTCTCTCTCTCTTTCTCTCTCTCTAGGTAGGAAGTAAGGAAACAGAATTAACATCGCTTGAGTCTGCTGTCATATCTTCTCTGAGGGTCCTATATTCTTCTTCTCAAAGCATTGATGTTCGTGCTGGATCTTTGAAAATTCTTCTGCATGTCTTGGAGGTAATATGCTACTGACAGGAAACTGATTCAATTTTAAGTTTATTAAATGTCACCATGCTCATTGTGTTTAATTATAAACTTTTTCCCCAGAGGTGTGGAGAAAAGTTGCGATACACTTGGCCTAATATACTTGAATTATTGAGGTTTGTCTTTTTCTTTGTTTTTTACTTCCACCTCATTTTTCTGTTTTCCTTCGTTTTTTCAGGTTGGATTTTTTTTCTTTTTCCTTTTATTTTCCTGAAAGGCAGGGGATGGGGGGTGTATATTCTGAGATTTGTGATCATTTACTTTCTCTTTTCTGGTTCTGTTTTATTGGTCATCTCCCTTTATATTTCTCTTTCTTTTAGGTCTGTTGCAGATGCATCTGAAAAGGATCTTGTCACTCTGGGTTTCCAGGTCAGTGAATCTTTGGCTGAGATATGTTGGGGAAATTCCTATTGATCTTTTGAAAGTCTTTCCTTGTTTATGCAAAGCATATACATACGAATATTGTGGTTGATTCTATAAAATAAGTTCAACCTAACTTGTCTTTTTCCATGTAGAGCCTGCGTGTGATCATGAATGATGGACTTGCAACCATACCTCCAAACTGCCTCAATGTGTAAGATACTGGATGAGCAATATTTGTAATTTCTTTATTGGTTTATTTTACAAGCATTGCAATTATTTTGGACTGCAATACTATTATTTAATTGCCCATTGAGGGTAATAAATGTTCATCTGAAAATTGCAGATGTATTGATGTTACTGGAGCATATGGTGCTCAAAAGACTGAGTTAAATATAAGCTTGACTGCAATAGGGCTTTTATGGACTACAACAGACTTTGTTGTGAAGGGATTGTTACATGGGTCATTAGAAGAGAAGGAAAAAGGTTAGAATGCCATTGTATGTCTATCTCATGAATAGTTAAAGTGCATATTATTGTGAGTAGTATTGTTTTACACTCTGCTAGAGTGCTACAGGTATTGTGAAGGTTAATTCTGTTTCAAATAAAGTGGATGGTCAAAAGATTGAAGAGCAGACAGAAAATATATCTAGTGATATAAACGGCCAGTCTCCCTCAATCAATATAGCAGACCGTGATAAATTGATAATCTCTGTTTTCTCATTGCTTCAAAAACTTGGAGATGATGAAAGGCCAGAGGTATAATAACCTTCCTGTTATGATATGTCTATTTTCCTTTCTGTTTCTGCATTTCTCATTCTACACATCAACTATTTTTCTTTTTTTTTTCTTTTGAAAATTCATCAACTATTTTTCTTGCATATCATCCATGGCAAATATGATGTCTTTTATACTACTCTTGGAGATTTATATGATCGTTCACATCAGCTATGTAGCTAGTGGGAAGCTTAACATGGTACTTTGTAATGTTTTCATGAAAAGGAGATACAACTTGCATAAAAATGCTAATATTTTTCGTTTTATGAGAATGCTTAGGATCTGTGCTCTGAGGCTGTTATACAAATGTGGTACTGGTAGTTTCTTAAGAAGCTTAATTTCTCCATAGGAACTTGGTTTTGAAAGATATGTATCTTGTTTAAGGATTGACTAGCTTCTTATGTTAAATTTGAAGTTTAATGAACTAGTTTACTTTGGTGGTTGGATGAGATGCTGTTAGATAGGAAAATTTTATGCTCTTTGACATCCATAATTCCTGTTGCAGTTAACCTTCTTGTTACCTTCTACCTTTGTATTTCAAACCTCTCGAAACCCTCCTATTGTGGTTCATATTGAATTAAGCGATATATTGATTGCTATGAGATATTCAAATCCTTTTAACATGGCTGAGTTTAACATATATTGCAGGTCAGGAATTCAGCTATCAGGACACTCTTTCAAATTCTTGGAGGCCATGGGCAAAAACTTTCAAAAAGCATGTGGGAAGACTGTCTCTGGAATTATGTTTTCCCAACACTAGATCGTGCTTCCCATATGGTAGGGTAATTAGCTGTCAAGGACACCTTAAAACTTATACTTTACTGTGTTAATGGGCTTCAAGGCTTTTCCTTGCAGGCAGCAACTTCATCAAAGGATGAATGGCAAGGGAAAGAACTTGGAATTCGAGGAGGAAAAGCAGTTCACATGCTTATTCATCATAGGTAATATTAAGAATTTTGGCTGCATATTTACATTCTTTCATCTTAATGTCAAACAGTCCTTTCCCTTGCTATATGAACATTCTAATACTTCAAGATAAATGCAGTCGGAACACAGCTCAGAAACAATGGGATGAGACACTTGTACTAGTCCTTGGTGGAATAGCTCGTTTGTTACGCTCTTTCTTTCCTTTCCTCAGTAGCTTAAACAATTTCTGGTCAGGTATGGCTATAATTAGATTCCTTAAATGTGTCTACAATTTAGAATTCTTTCCAGATCTGTTTTTGCTAAGATTTCCTAGAAATGTCACTTATTTCTGCAGGATGGGAATCTTTGCTTCTCTTTGTAAAAGGTAGCATTTTCAATGGTAGTAAAGAGGTTTCTCTTGCAGCAATAAATTGTTTACAGACAACTGTGCTCGGCCATTGCAGCAAGGTGAGCATTTTAAAATTTTTGGAAGTTAGCTAATTTCATTTAATCCCTTTAAAACCCTGTTATAATACTCACTTATGCCACAAAGTGAATTTTTTTCTTGTCAGGGTAACTTGCCAATGCCTTACCTTGTTTCAGTAATTGATGTGTATGAAATTGTTCTTCAAAAATCACCAAACTACAGCGGTACTGCAACTAACAAGGTGAAGCAGGAGGTTTTGCACGGTCTTGGTAATGCATTGTCTTTATACTTTTATCTCAGTTGAATTTATTTACCAAAGAAAGAAAATTGCATGAATAAATTTTCCATGTCAATTACACAATTCATGTCACCTAGTCAGTGAATAATTTGATTGATATGACACTGACAATTGATACAATATTTTGAGCTCCAAACAAGGAACCATGTTTTCGATATGCTTACGCCTTTCTGATTTCTTAAAACTTGATAGGAGAACTGTATGTGCAAGCACAAAGGATGTTTGACGATCTCATGTACACACGGTTGCTTGCAATCATTGGTTTGGAAATCAAGCAGACTGTGACAACTAGTGATAACTGTGAAGCTGAGTTTGTAAGTTTTTTCCTTTGGCCTTTTTCTCCCCTTCTTTTTTATGTTATATTGTGGTTTTTGTTCTCTATTTTCTGTCCATTTTTTCTTGACCCGTGGAATTTTTAAATTTAAATTAAATTAAACCCAGTCTAGAAAAAATGTAACATCTGCTTTTTCTTCTTTATGGACAAAGCTGGTTATACTGTTCAGTAGCTCATAAGGTTCTTGAAAAGAAGAGAGGAGTTTGAAATGTCAAATCAACAACTAGATGTAGCAAAGATCATCAATAATGTGCACTTACTGTGAGTGAAAGCAGCCAAAATTTCCCTTTCCTCCTCTTTGCCAACATCAGCCAAGATCTAAGTTGCATTTAACCTTGATTTTTTATGGGCTGGCCTGGGTTCCTAAGTTGTTTGAGTAATCCTTGTTGTAAATTTCCATGTCTTGTTGAAAAATTATGAATGTTTACATGTTTTTGTTTTCTTTTGACGACTGGCTCTGGCACTGAATTTATCATAATGATGACTATGGTCGTTGTGTTTGCAACTTGCCACTGGCCTTTGAGCCTAATTGGCATTGCCTTGCCTATAAGAATCGAGGGAAGATAGCTGGCCATATCTCATGGCTCACTTTATATGCCAAGCCAAATAATAATCACCATAAGGATAATGATAAATTGATAATAGTTATTCTAATACAGAACCAAAAGCTGCTGTGAACTTATAGAACTCATGCATTCGTTTGAGCTTTTGTGTGGATGAATTTATGCTGCCCTTCTGCAGGGACATGTTCCGCATGTGCTGCGTACTGTGCTGGAAGTCTTGCCAATGTTATGTCCAGCTGAGCACCTTTCTTCAATGTGGCTCATCCTTCTGCGAGAACTCTTACAATATCTTCCAGGTCCGGATTCTCCTCCACAGAGTGAAGAAGAGGAGGCAGGACAAGCCAGCCCTAGTGGCCATATTCCAGGTATAAAAGAGGCTTCATTGCAGTTGATCAGAACTCTTGCCTATTCCTTGATAAACAAGAAGTTTGGAATGTGTATTATTTCTGCAGATGTTCCTGTGAAAATGAAGTATGAGACAGCCAATGGTATTGCTTCTGCCTCTGTCCAAAAGGCTGAAGTTCCGTCTCCAACCTCCAGATCTGCTCCTGGTGCAACAGTTAATATCCCCAGTTATTTATTTGCAGAAAAGCTTATTCCTATTGTGGTAGATCTCATGCTAAAAGCTCCAGCCGTCGAAAAGTATATAATTTTTCCAGAAGTTCTCCAAAGCCTTGGGAGGTATATGATACTTTATTATCTGACGCATAATATGTTCTACTGCAGCTGCACTGCCCATTTACCTGTCTGAAATGGTTGTGGTTTTAACTAATGTATATTCTATATTACTAGGTTTTTTAGTTTGAAAGGGGAAATTAATAAATGTTGCATCTGCTTAATTAATAGAATCTGATGTTGGGTAACTACAGAAACAGCTAGGACAGCCCTTTATATCTATTTCTTTTTTTATATATAGGTACTGAAGTAATATCTTTTAGCTTTTTCAATAAAGATTCGTTTTGTTAGGTCAATGACAACAAGAAGAGACAATCCAGATGGTTCACTTTGGAGGTTAGCTGTTGAAGGCTTCAATCGCATTCTTGTCGATGATGTCAGCAAATTAGCTGTGGAGTGTGATTCAAAAATTAGTAAGCCTGCAAGATTGCGTATATGGAAAGAAGTTGCAGATATCTACGAAATATTCCTTGTGGGTTATTGTGGACGCGCTCTTCCTTCCAATTCCCTCCCAGCTGTCACACTGAAGGATGATGAGTCCCTTGAGATGACCATACTAAACATTCTGGGTGAGAAGATTCTTATGTCACCAATTGATGCCCCTATCGAGGTAAGCAATCTCCTTATCTAAAATATTGTTAGCTTTAGCAGGTTCTGGTAGTCCCATGTTTTGATTTGCTTGGCACCACTTAAATCAGTTTTTCTTTTCGAATAAAGATAGCTATGATGCGTTACTTTGAGGCTCAGAGCAAGCATGGTTCATTTCATCACTTTCCTAATTATTTTGTTTATGTTCTCAGATTCTGCAACGACTCGTTTCCACCTTGGATCGTTGTGCCTCACGCACATGCTCTTTGCCTGTTGAGACTGTGGAACTTATGCCTTTGCACTGTAGTAGATTTTCCTTGACATGCTTACAGACATTATTTTCCCTGAGCAGGTAACAAAAGACAATTTAGTTCCAAATATGTAATTGATACTGCTAATATATTTTCTTCCATACAGCTAGGATAACTTCTGTACTTTATGCCTGAGTTTATAAAACCTGATCACAATCTCATAGGAAAAATGGCATACAATACATGCAGACTTTTCCTATAGAAAGCCCAATTGTATTTAAATGGTTTTTGTCAAAAGAGAAAAATGTCCATATGTCTGGCTTTCCTAGAACATTTTATATTTCATTTATCTGGTAACAAGAACATCATCACATTTCTATCCTCCCTCTGAGCATCCCCTTACCGCTGGAATGAATTGTAGCCTTTCATGTTGTACATTAAGACATCCTTTTTATCATCTCTAGGAAACTATAAACTATATTGTCTCTATTCAAATGTTTTGATCTTTTGTCAACATTCTCCTAGTTTTGATGAAGAAGTGGGTAATTGGAACGTGGCAAGATCTGAGGTCAGCAAAATTGCGATCATGGTACTTGTGACAAGATGTGAATACATCTTGAATAGATTTTTAGTTGATGAAAAGGACATAGGTAAGTATGTTCCCTTTGTAAACAAATTGTCAAATATTAAATTGTTTTGCTTACGTACACTTACTGCCCCAGAGTATGAACTCCTAAACTTTGATCGACTTACCTACAGGTGATCATCCTCTACCAACAGCAAGACTTGAAGAAGTAATATTTGTCCTTCAGGAACTGGCTTGTCTGGTGATTCACTTAGACACTGCATCTGTACTTCCTCTACATCCACATTTGAAATATGGCCTAGCAGAAGGGAAACTTGACAAGCGACCACATCTGCTTGTTCTTTTTCCCTCCTTCTGTGAACTTATTACATCAAGGTGCGTAATAGTATATTTATGCAAAATTTTGATGCTGCTTCAAATTACAGCATTTTCAATGGAACACAGAGCCATTACTTGCGATCAATCTTACTTCTCCATTTAACAATTTTCTTTGTTCGTAATTCTAATTACTAAACCAAACACCAATCCTTTTGGATGGCAGGGAAGCCAGAGTGAGAGAGCTGGTACAAGTTTTGCTCAAACTCATTGCAAAGGAACTGACATTAGAAAAGGTTATCACAGGCTGTTGATACACATAAACATCTGTTTTTTTGATAAAATACAGTACCAAGTCGTACTCTTACGTCCTTGTTTATTTGAGGTTCAAATAGGTTCATCTTGCCCTCTATTTTTGTAGTGTTATTATCTTATTATATTAGTTTGTGTACATTATAGGAAGAAGGCCAGTTTTGTTGTATTCAAAGTAGTTACCTCAGGATCATTTTTGTGAATAATATGAGTAAAAAGGCCAGGATCAATTACAACATTTTTGTTTCTTTGATTTTGTGTACAAAACGTGTAAAATTCTATTGATTTGACTGTATAACATCTCCCTTTTGTTTGGGTTATTTTCTTCCTTTTCATACGTGCGACTGCTCCTTGCATACCACTGCCTCCAAAATCCCAGCCTAGATGGTATGCTTTCTAAACTTCCTTTAGTTTCTTGGTGAAGAATAATCTCAACTATTGAAGCAATCTGCAAGAAAGTGTCCCTTTATGATTTGAACCTGGAAGTGCTAATATCAATTCTTTCAATTGATACCCTGCCTGCCACGTTCAGGATCCTGAAGGAAGCCCGAGAAATGGGAAGAAAGAGTCTGAACTCTAGAGCAACCTCTCGAGTTTCACCAAGTTATTTTATTTCAATTTCAAGAAAGTGAGTACAGAGATTGAACGCTCATAGCAGATTCAACAACTCAAACTCAAGCAATGAAAGCAAAGCCTGGCAAAGTTCGTAGTTACATGTACATGGTGCTATAATATAGGTTTCATTTATGACTCTGGTTGAGCCTAGCAGCTGCAGCCACAGAAGCTGCCACGCCTGCCGGATGTGTGGTCAGGTTAGGGTCATTCCTCATCTCTGCACCCGTCACCCCTTCTGCATCTCTCCGTGTTGCTGGCTTATCCGAAGGTAACTTTGCCGTTGCATTCTGCAAAAGGGAATAAGAGCATAAGTTATAGTTATAATCACCGTTTTATGTATTTGCAATGCATCTTCCACTAGGAACGATTAAAAGTACTACTTACTGAGAGAATATCACCCAATTTGGTCTTGTCCTCGTCTCTAGTTGCCCTAGCGTTGAGGGTGGCAGCTGACTGAGCAGCAGCGGCGACGCCACCAGGCATTATGGAGGTACGACCCGTGGCTCTCACTTCCGCCGCCTGAATTGCAGCAGCATCACTCCATTCCACCGGCTTCTTTCCGGCTGTAAGGGCGGTGGCTTCAAGTGCTTCACCGATGGTTATTGCATCACCAGTACTGCTACCCTGTTGAGAAGCGGAGAATTGCCCAGAAGAAAATGGAGCTGCCTGGCCATATTGTCCGACAACCTGCTTGGCACATGCACAAAATTAATCCTAAATATGTAGCTAACTTTGTAATAAGAAAGACATTAGTATGATGAAAAACCCCTTTATTAATCCAACGGCTGCAACTGACCTCATCACCAACGGACTCTGTGATCACACGTTTTCCTGGAAGTTCTGTCTCTTTAATCGTAACACCGGATTCAGCGTTGAGATCTTCGTGGCATACAAATCCAGCACCCTCATTCTGCATCGCAGCAGACTGCATGGCTGAAGCTGCATAACCCTTGGGGTTGTGGCCAAGCATGGCGTTCTCCGCCGTCTGCATCATGGCTGCATCCTTAGGCGCCACCGGCATCTCCGCTTTCTCACCTTGTGCGGGGAACACATCCCCGTATTTGATCGGTTCTTGTAGCTTCTCAGGCTGTTGCTGGCTCATTTCGTTAACGATTTAATCTATACTTTTTATGCTTTTAGGGTTACGAGAGTTGTTTCAGAAAGAATTTGATTTTTATACGTGCATGAAACATGCAAGACTTGGACACGTTTGTTTCGGGAGTGAAACGCGGCTGGGAAATAGAGAGACGGTTTGGGTGTCGGAAAGCACAGGTGGTGCGATTTTGGGTATTCAAGTTTGGGAAGATAGACAAATGGTGTTTTCCCATAGATATAAGAGGACTTGGTCTGACCCTCTGAGCCGTTGGATGGCCAAAGAAGTATTAATGTCCTTTCCAAATAAAAATACTTCCAAGTGATATTCATTTATAAAATTTTATCGAATTTATATTAAAATTTTTAAAAATTATAATTAATCATTTAATTTTTAATATAAAAATTAAAATTAAATTTGTAATATAAAAAAATAGTATTAAGTGTTTAAAATATTAAAAAATTCATTTTAAAATATCTCAAAAAGAAAACTAAATGAAAAAATAAGACAAAGAGAATATATATTCTTACAAGTACATTACAACATCAATAATATTGTAATATTCTATAAAATATGTACAATGACCGTAATATTACCGACCTGTTTAAACATGAGATGAGCGAAAGGAGTGAGGTGACGAAGAAGAGAAAAAAAAAATTGAAAAGTTGAAAATACCTTTCAAACATATTAAAATACCAAAGATAGATGTTAAGTATAAAAAGTATATTTAAGTAAGATTCATTATACTTTAGATTATTTAATAATTATATATAATATCATTGTTGCTTTTTTATATTATTTACTTATATTACTAATTTTAATAATAAAAATAAAAAATAGATAATGCAAAAAATTAATAAAAGGACTTTTAATTTTTGAGTTAGGCTTAGGTTAAAATCTTAAATCCAATCTTAAAATCATTTTTCATATTTTAACACGATATTTATATATATATATTACTATTTAGAGTCAAAACAACGATTAACAAAAAAAATCAACCAACATTATTAATCTAAATAAAAATTATAAATCGTTAATAACAAAATCATTGAAGAAACTTAAAAATTACAAATACAAAAATAATTGAAAAAAAAACAAAAAAGCAAAAGATAAAAATTAAAAAAAATGGGAAGAAAATGAGGCTTTATCAATTTTAAGAGAATTCATAAGGTTTAGGGAAAAGAAGAGATTAGGGTTAAAAGGGAGAGAGATGGGCTATCAAATGAGAGAGAAAGAAAACAAATTTGTGAAAGGGAACATGTGATCATAAATGATTAAAATTATAATAATCCTAAAATAATAAAAAAATAAAAAATCAAATATATCATTTTAATGAATTAATTTATATTTTAAAAGTAAAAAAAAAACACAATTGATACTTTATAATATGAAAATTTTAATAAAATTGAAACACTCAAAAAATTCTTTAAAAATGTATCTGTACTTTAAAATAATTATATTTGATTTATTATTATTTATTATTTTTTACAATTTAAAATTATTTTTTTATTATTATTTATAAAAAAATTTATTTGACATTAATTTTTCATAAATATTTGAAAAAGAGAAGTTAACCCCGCACGAAGCTTATCCATAACTCGGACATTTCTATCCTCAAGCCCAAACAAGCCCTCTTCGTTCACATAAAATCTTAGGGTTTTAGTTTTCAGTTCTTAGACACACGCGCGGATACAAGGCTCAAAGACAAACGGAGAAAGGAAGATAGAAATCAATGGAAACAAAAAAACTAACAGCGGAATCAACTCTCATATGCCAAGAAGGAATAGGCTTAATCCTCTCGCGATGGTGGGCTCTCACCGCCGCCGTCGAAAACGAGTGGGGCGGCCGTGACTCCCGGGGCAAAGCCAACATTCTCTACTCCGACGTCATCTCCTTCTTCACCGATACCAAAAGAGGTCACCTTTTAATTTTTATCTATATTTAGAAATTAGTCTCTTTTTTTTTATTATTTTCGAAATGTTGTTTGAATTAAATTTGATTCTTTTATTTTGATTTTTAATTTCTCAGCTGAGCCGCTTTATATAGATGATTTAGAGAATATTCTCCATGAAGGCTTGCTTAGTCTTAATACAGATGTTGATGATGGCAGCATTGAGGAGGTATTTTCAATTTTCCATTTTTATCTTGCCTTCACTTGAGGATATTTACTTCAATTCAATCTTTATTTTAGGTAGTCTAATTGTGGTGAATTTCGTAAAAATTCTGTAAATTGTGCCTTAGCCATCAACCTAATTGCATTGATTCACTGTAATTTGATAAAAAAATGGAGCATGAATGCTCCTTTTCTTTTTTCGGATGGAAATGTAAACATAAAGGAGAGTATTTGTTGTATAGATTTGTGAATATTCGAGACGTAATCAACATTTTAGGTTCAAATTTAGTGTCTAAATTAAGTTTAATAACATTTTGAACCGTTTGTATCATTATTTTCATTGTTATGTGTAGTTGCATTTGTTTATCATGCAATTTTTAATTGTCATTGAATGTGCATAACCATGTCCGACACGTCTTGAACGGTTTAAATTAATTTAGTTAATTACTAAAAGCATGACATACCTGTGTCCAACACTGGGATTAGAGTACATGTAACATAGTAGTTAGTATTGGATATATTTTTGAAAGGTGCGGATTTCTGCTATTTTTTGCTACATGAGAGATAATTCAATTTCTTTGACTCTTTGCAGGTGGCAGAGAAGTTAATGATTATGCATGAAGAATGTTTGGAAGGTAATTATCAGTCTGTTGAAAAACTGAGGACAACTAATCCTCCGCCAGTTGCTCATGTCAGACCGGTAATTTCTTGTTTAAACCCTTTATGCCTATTAATATGTTTCTTGATGAATATAATGTACCATGT
Source organism: Theobroma umbraticum (assembly GCF_002168275.2). NCBI lineage: Eukaryota > Viridiplantae > Streptophyta > Magnoliopsida > Malvales > Malvaceae > Theobroma > Theobroma umbraticum. The sequence continues at coordinate 8,921,394 of NW_018397259.1, read as the reverse complement.
GCTACTGTCTCTGTTGGATTTTTCTTCCTGCTTTACCTTGCTTCTTTGGGTTTTTGTTTTTGATGCTTAGTTGCTACATTGGCACGATACAAAAGTTGCATTACAAATCATATGAAAAAGAATTCTCAGGTGGTGTAAGAAACTCTTATAGGGTGTGAGATACCAATTAGCGTCTGAGCCTTTAAGCAAGTAAATCACCATCTTTCACTTTCGGTTTTATTCGTGAGCTCTGGTTATTTTATCCTTGTGTGGTTCAGTTATACTCAGTAGGAAGGCTAGGATATTATGTAATTGTAAACTTGATAGAAAATTAATAAAATGGGGGGAAAAGGGAGAAAAAAACATTATCCATACTTCATGCTTTTGGGGTTTCCTTCAACTCTGCATCTTCCAATCCTCTTTCCGTTGATATTTTGCTGTTCAAAAGGTTCCAACAAACACAAAGAAAAGGCAGAGTACTCCTTAAAATTGTTGCAGATGTGAATAGAAACATTAGCTTTCTTCCTTATAATGGATCGTATTAATCTGAAATGGAATGGTTTATACTGGACGCCAAGGAAAAATGTTCTTTATGACATCTCATAAAATTGTAACTCCGATTGGATTGTAGAACTATTAAAAAGGCTGCGCATACTGTTTTCATAATCTCGTTTTTTACATGGAGAAAAGTTACAGAAACTATGGTCATTTTATTCTTACCTGGTGGATTCCTTGCTAACTATGTATTAAATATTACCAAATTATTGTAGATGAAGATTTAGGAGTTGAAATGGTTTCCTTATTAATTTTCTTCTTATGCATCCATATTTTATGTTAGTCTACTGAGGAAGATGAGGATGATGACAATGAAGAAGGCGATAGCATGGATGCTGAAACAAACATGATGGTCGATGTTCCAAACTCTCATTCAAGTTTGAATCCAGTCAGTATGCCAACTGATGAGCCAAGGCCAAACCAGGCAGCTGAAGCAGCAGACGGTTGGGTGGTAGTCTCTTCCAGAAGAAACAAGGGAAGAAGGAATTAGGCTGTATCTTCAAGTACCCCCCTGTTTGGTGGTATATATAAATGTTTTTCAAGACATTTTTGGTGTGCTAATTATTAGTTTTTGTAATTCATTTTTAATATCATATTGAAAGAAGGTTACCGATGCCTTATTACCAGTTCAAGTGGATATGATTTTTTGGATTGGATTTTGTTTTCACCCCAATTTGAGAACTTATTAAGTCTCAAACCTACATAACCCCTTTTATTTCTCCACATGTTCCTGAATTGGGTTAAAGACCATTGAGTGAAATTTAGTATGAATTTGGGCATACTGATGACTCGACTGATTATAACTTTCCTGGCCTACATTTTCTGAACTTACTAAGCAGATGAACCCTATTTTGGCCAGGATGATAGGCATGCTATTACTATCTTATTTCTTGAAGTTAAAATACACTCAAGAAGTGCAACCTTTATACCGAAGATTATGATTCATCCCTAACTCCTCTCCTTATTGTATGATCATCAAAATTAGTTAAAATATAGTTCATCTCTTGATCAACTTCACTCTAAACCAACTCCCTCCTCTCCCTCACACCAGCAACTTCAACCAAATCCCCTCCTCTCTATTTCCTTCACCTAATAGCCACCAACATGATCAAATCCCTTCTCTGTTCACTCTCATTTTCCTATTTCTTCTCCCTAGTAACATCCCAAGTCCCTCCATTGAACCCCGCCGGCCGCCAAGGTGCATGGCAGCTATTACATGCAAGTGTGGGGATATCTGCCATGCATATGCAACTTTTGCATAACAACAAGGTTATCATCTTTGACCGCACTGATTTTGGCCCTTCCAATCTTTCCCTCCCCAGTGGCCTTTGCCGGATTGATCCTTCCGACACTGTGCTTCAAACTGACTGCACGGCTCACTCAATCCTATATGATATCAGCACCAATGCATTTCGTCCCTTGATGGTTCAAACTGATACTTGGTGCTCTTCTGGTGCAGTTCTCCCTAATGGAACTCTTGTTCAAACCGGTGGCTACAATGATGGTGATCGCAATATTCGAACTTTCACTCCTTGTACCGATGAATACTGCGATTGGATTGAGTTCCCGCAGTCTTTACTGCAACGAAGATGGTATGCTAGTAACCAAATTTTACCAGATGGTCGAATAATAATTGTTGGTGGGAGACGACAGTTCAATTATGAGTTTTATCCTCAAAATATTGAAGGCAAGTCCTCAGGTTCAAGTACTGATCATATCTTTGGGCTGAATTTTTTGAGAGAGACAAACGATTATCAAATGGAGAACAATTTGTATCCATTTTTGCACCTTCTTCCAGATGGAAACTTGTTCATTTTCGCTAACACGAGATCAATATTGCTTGATTATAATCAAAACAGAGTAGTGAAAGAGTTCCCTCAGATACCTGGTGGCGATCCACGAAATTACCCTAGCTCAGGATCATCTGTTTTGCTCCCTTTGGATGATCAAAACGAGGCCATCGAACCCGAAATCATGGTGTGCGGAGGTGCACCGAAGGGTTCATTTACGCAAGCCACGCAAGGGAATTTCATACGTGCAACATCCACATGCGGGAGGCTCAAGGTTTCCCATGCAAACCCTAGTTGGGTCATGGAAGACATGCCAGTGCCTCGAGTCATGGGTGACATGATACTTTTGCCGTCCGGCGACGTGATGATAATCAACGGCGCAGAAATGGGTACCGCTGGATGGGAATTAGGCCGTGGTCCGGTCACCAGGCCGATCATTTACCGCCCGTCCAACGACGGCCCTGACTGGCGTTTCTCAGTGTTGTCACCATCTGCGAGACCAAGATTGTACCATTCATCAGCCGCACTATTAACCGATGGGCGTATACTAGTTGGTGGCAGCAACCCCCATGTTTTCTACAACTTCACAAACGTTGAGTTCCCTACTGATTTAAGCCTGGAATCTTTTTCGCCACCATACTTATCCCCAGAGTATGATCCAATCAGGCCTCAAATTTTGTCCTTAGATGAGAAAATAAAGTATGGCAAGTCCTTCTGGCTGAGTTTTAGTGTGAAAGATTATCTAACAGCTAGTGTTTTGTCTGTGAGGATTGTTGCACCATCATTCACAACACATTCTTTTGCAATGAATCAAAGGATGGTAGTGTTGAAGATTGTTGGTGTGACAACCCTTCTTCCGCCGGCGCCCTGTGCTTACGGTTTAAGCATGGTCGGGCCGTCGACGGCAGAGATTGCTCCACCGGGATACTATCTGTTGTTTGTGCTGCATGCTGGTATACCAAGTTCAGGGATGTGGGTGAAGATAGAGTGATGGGAATTAATTACTAGTTTTGCTAGGGATATAGGTACCTAACTAGCTCTCCTATGTTTATATGTAAAGTACCCAAAACTATAAAAATAGTTGAGTTTTTGTTACATTAATTTATCATGTGAAAAATAAATATAAGAAGTGAATATTTTGGTCCTTTGCTGCTAAAGAAATCCAAATCGAAATATAAATTAATCTAAATTTATCGTTCAGCCGTTCGGATTAATTATAGATAAATATAAAATAATATATATTTACATAAAAATTTTAAATTTGAATCATAGTACTAAAAATAAAAATTTATTAATACACACCCTTCTTCAAAGCTTTACTTTATCGAAAACATTTTAATGGATCTTTGTTTAAATGAAGTTCAGACTAAAAATATTTGAAAGGTTTTAGATAGGGAAAGGTCTTCAATATATAAAATATTACAAATTAATTTTCAAATAAATAATTTCTCCTTAAAATTCAACTATGAATTGAAATTCTTGCAGGAAGAAAGGAGAGGGAACTTTCATTATTGACAAATATATTTTCCTTTGACTTTAAAAAAAAAATAAAAGGCAACCAATTCCAATTTGGCTTATCCCATAGTTTCTTCAAAGGGACCGCTCCTATAAAAGAATTGAATGACCCTTAATTATTTTTTTTTTCTAGAGCAAAAGGTTTAAGGAATTTTATTTTATTCCTTTATTCATTTGTCGAGATGGGCAATGATGAATTAATAAAAATTAATTACATTTTTAGTACCTAAATTATAAATAAATTGTTGTCGAGCCGCCTCTCCCTTTCCGCTCTTTTTTCTCCTCCCTTGACTTTCTCGATCCATTTTCTCTCTCCATACAGGTCAATTTTTTAAAAAAAGATTATTTTTATGATTTTTTTAATATAAAATATAAAAAACTTTGAATTTCTTTTAAAAATGTCTTGGATTTTTTAAGCACGTGATTATTTTTTAATATATTATCGATTTGATTAACGAACTCAAAAGTGCAAATTAATGAACAAATATCATAATTCAAATACTTAATTACAATATTTTTTAAATACTAATTGATAAATATTTCAATGTATTTTAAATGTCGAATATATAATTAATCTAATTTTTTATACATCTCTCCAATTACCCATAATTCATCGATTCCACCAACAATAATCCTCAAGTTAAATTAAAATTTCTAAATTTTCTTCAAAGATAGAATTTAAAAATTTATTGACAAAGTAATTTTAATTCTCATATATATATATATATAATGGTAGCTCCGATCAAAATGGGGCACGGCTTAATTGTACTTTATAGAAGTCGGACCACATTTTCATTATTATTTTGTTATCATGTGGTTTGTCTCTATATATTATAGTCCTAAAAAAGTGATTAGGAACCGGCAATCCTTGTCATTATCAACAGAAAAAACAATAATCCACATGCTTCATCCCTTCCCGCACATCTCAAAAAAGGAAGAACAACTTTTCTTTCTTTGGATTTAAAGCCAACAAATATCTTAGTTTGAATGTTTTATATATATGGTAAAGGTATAGATTATGTATGAAATTAAAAATTTATCATTTATAACTTTATAAGAAATATTTTATATATATATAAAAAGTGACAAAATCAACTTCGATAAGAAAATCGGCACTTAGAACTTTTCTAGAAAAATAAATTTTTAATTAAAAAAAGTGACAAAATCAACTGCAATATTGATAAAATTATGTATATACCTACTAAGGTGACATTAAAGTCATACATGTATTATAACCTAAAGTTGAATGTCTTTGACTTCTTTTTTTGATTTTTGACGAATTAAATTAATAATTAGTTTTTCAAATATATATTTAAATTTTTTTGTAAATTGTATGATAAAGTATATAGTAAATATGATTTTTAATTATTATTATTTTACTAAATATTTATAAAAATTAATAAATTTGAAATTTATCTTCGTATACTCTTTCAAATATATAAATATATTAAGTCTTAATTAATTTCTAGATGACCCATAACAAATCAGATCAAAATATCCACTCTCACAAATTCATGTTCCTAACATAACTCCGATAATTAAAATTTCATAAATTTAAGACATTTGAAATTTTAGATGGATAGAATGATATCAAATTCGTGCCCCATATGTTAATTATTAAAGTACAATTAATTCATGCATCGAGATTGATCATATCTCAAATTCAATGAGTTAATCCCAAATTGATAAATAGATAAATTCTTGTAGTTGAAATAGGGGTATTTACCTATAATTTGTGTAACATGCATGAATTTGATTAATTTCATGCCTAAAGATAAAATAATATCAACTTAAGCATGCATGTATCATATAAAATTAAGAAAAGGAACCGAATAATTAAGAGGCTTTAATTGCCTTAAATTGCAGAAACCTAACCCTATTAATACAAGTATTAAGACACTAATTTGCTCCTATTTAAGTTCAACAAGTTATGCATAGTGACATTCAAAGGGGGAGAATTTCAATCCTAATTGTTATTACTCGATTTTAGTAATCTTAAATACATAAGAATGTGATGGGGAAACTTAGGGTTTAGTGGATTTCATTTTCTTGATTAAGTTAAAAAAGACATATCAATTATGTATCATAATCTTCAACACGTATTACATGAATTAAAAAAAATATGAATTATATTATTTTATATATACACAGAGGTGATATTTTTTAATTTTACAAATAGATTTATATATGATTGTCACATATTAATTTAATAATTTATATAATTAATTGTTTTTTAAATACATATTAAATGGAAATATTATAATTTTTTAAATTCGTTTCTGAAGCATAAAAATTTTACCATTTTATTAGATACGGGGAATTTGGGTTGTATTATGTTTATAAAATAATTTCCCTTCTATCAAAAAAGAGGATAAGTAATTTCCCATACGCGGCCTTATAAAAGCCCAGAAATGACGTCGGCCCTGACCTCCACGTGTGCAAGGGCCGAAGCCATCATGCACGATTCCTGTTGGTTCCTTCACTAGGACATCGTCAACCGAAAACGCGTGTGAGGATGATGGCATGGCAGTTTCGTAGATATTTCTCAAATTCAAGCCGTATAAATACCCGCCAAGACTTATATACTACTGCCTTAAGTTTTCCCTCCCAACGCATTCCCTTGACCACTCCATAAAAGACCAAAATGAAAAGATGAAAAGTAAAAGAAAGTGAGGGCAAATGCGAGGAAGTGAGGGAAACTGAGAAGAGAAGAAGATATGAAAAAAAGAGAAAAAATGAAGCACATTTTCAAGAAGCTACACATAGGAAGCAGTCATGAACCTAATCGGACTTCGACAAACGACACGTCGCCATCGCCGTCGGAGTCATGCTCTACCGATCATCAGCGAACGATGTCCGGGAATTCTCCGGGGAGTCCTTCAACAACGACGATGTCATCATCTCCGGTGACCACGACGACGGTACCGGTATCGACGAGCATGGGATTGAGCACGCCAACACCGACGTTGGCCACGAATAATCGAGCATCGGATTATATGTTATCGGAGGAAGAGTTTCAGGTGCAGTTGGCTCTAGCTATAAGTGCTTCGAATTCAGAGGATCCGGAGAAGGATCAGATCCGAGCGGCGACGATTTTGAGCTTAGGGAGTCATCATCGGATGGATTTAGGGTTAGGGAGGGATAAGGATGATTTCGTGGCGGAGGTTTTGGCCAGGCAGTATTGGGTAAGTGTTTTTTTGTTTTGGTTAGTTTTTCCTTCTTGTCTTTTGATTTTTTTTCATTGAATTGGAATTTTTGGCGAATTAAATTGGATGAATGTGCTTGAATTATGATTTTTTTTTAAAGTTTCGGACAAGTTACTGTACTGAATTTTAGTGGAAAAGCTTGAATAAATTGTGATTTTATTGGAATAATGGTAGCTAGTAATGAATTATTGTTATTTTATCTGTTTTGATCTGACTCGGAAGTGGGTTGCTTTATTTTTGAAAATTGAAAGATCTGGAAATTGAACTAGAGTGAATTGTTGTGAATTAGCTTCAATTTGGAGGTTATTTGCATGGTTTTTTGTTAGGGTTTGGATTGATGGTGATTAGGGCAAGTGACTGTTGAATGAGGTAAAAATGATGTACTGGTTTGCTTCTTGTGAAATTGTGGTGGATAAGCTGGAATTAGCAGCTATCACTTGGGCTTTGATAGTTTCTTGGGATCTTGGTGTTTGCAAAAAGTGTTTTAGATGTTTTCTCTTCCTTTGATATTTTGAGGGTTGAATTGTAAATTTGGTGAATCTAATTAAAGTGAATGAGCTTGAATCAGGAGTGTTTAGTACTTTAGTTGCTGCTAGTGATTGGTTTTTGGATTGATTGATTAGGGCAAGTCATGGTTTAAATTTGATTTTTGGAATCTTATATATGGTAAATATTAGCGGCAAAAGCTTGAAATAATTGTGGTTTTACTAGAATTAGGCAGATTATACTTAAAATATTTCATATCTGCTTTTGTTCACATTTTGAACTGGCTTGATTTACTTATGAAGAATGAAATACCTGGAAATTGAGCCATGTTTTATTGTTGTGAATGAGCTTGAATTTTTATGGTTAGCATTTGATTTTGTTGGTGTTTGGGTTTGATATTGGTGATGGTTAGGACAAGTTACTCTCGAGTTTTGCTTCTTGTGAAACAGTTGAGGGTAAGCCTGAATTAGCAGCTATTACCTAGGTTTCCTTAATGGTCACAGTTGCAGATTTCAGGATATAATCAGTAGCTTGGAGACATTGAAAGATAATAAAGTCAATGGAAACCATTTTATAAGCTGGGGAGTTAATCAATGGTCTTTGATAGTATGTTTTCTATGTGCTCTTAGTCATGGCCTTTTTGTATGGCTCGTTTTGCTTTAGTTGATGTTTGGTGTTTTGGCCTTCAATCTTTCCTAGACTCTGTCGTGTGTTGTCTTGCTATTTCCTCCAATCTTTGGATCTATGAAATTTTTTTAATCCATAAAAATTCTGACTGCTTCTATAACTAGTTTGTGATTGATTCTAGCCTAGGTAATATAACTATTTACTGTTTGGAACTTGATTATGATCATTTGGGCTGATCAAGTCTTCCATTCCTGTCATGTCTGGCTATTTCTTGAGTTATTTTATGTAGATTGACTGGTTGGGATGTTTGATTCACCAGGAATACAATGTCCTTGATTATGAGGAAAGAGTGGTGGATGGTTTTTATGATGTATATGGGCTCTCCACAGATTCAGGAATCCAAGGAAAAATGCCATTGCTTGCTGATCTTGAAACAAATCTGGGGAATTCTGGCTTTGAAGTTGTAATTGTCAATCGAACAATTGACCCAGCCCTAGAAGAGTTGTTGCAAATTGTGCACTGTATTGCATTAGATTGCCCTGCAACCAATGTTGGTATTCTAGCACAAAGGCTCGCCGAACTTGTTACAGGACATATGGGTGGACCTGTTAAAGATGCTAATGTAATATTGGCCAGATGGACAGAAAGAAGCACAGAGCTCAGAACATCTCGCCATACAAGTGTGTTGCCAATTGGATCCATAAATATAGGCCTGTCTCGGCATCGTGCTTTACTCTTCAAGGTTAGTTTTTGAACTTTGATCAGTGACTTCAGCTCTCTATATAAATATGGTTATTCTAGCTATACCTAGTTTTCAAAATTGGGTTCAGAACAGTCATATGCTATTCTGGCAGCATGTCTGTTTCTTTGAGCAATTTTTTAAGGGATAATCCCTTGAATTTTTGTAGGGGCTGGGATTACGAACCCTGCCCTGCAGGACTGCCACCCTCTCGATGGGGTGGGCAGAACAATGGGGCTATGCCCCAGGTTCTAATATTTAAGTAGTAAGATTTAGAAACAGAATTTGCCTGTCTCTCAGATCAGGGGTAATTATTATCCAACTGGATGATTTAACTTGGTTCTTTTAGTGATCCTTCCAAGTACTTATAATTATTATATTCTCTATGCCCTTTTATGTAGGTGTTGGCAGATAGCATAAGGTTACCTTGTAGACTGGTAAAAGGCAGTCATTACACTGGTATTGAGGATGATGCTGTAAATATAATAAAGCTGGAGGATGAAAGGTTATAGTTTGTGCTCATTTCTTAACTTGATTTTACTTCTATTTAGGTCTAATCTTGTGTTTTTTTACCTCCAGGGAGTTTTTGGTTGATCTAATGGCAGCTCCTGGTACACTTATACCTGCTGACATTTTAAGTGTAAAAGATACTACTTTTAAGCCATACAATCCAATAATTAGCAACATATCAACTCTTCAGTCATCTGATGATGGTGTTTACTCAAGAGCAAAGCCACTTAACGGTGAAGGTAGTAGTCAAAATCCTGCAATCAATAATAGTCTGCCCTTGGATTGGGGGTCAAGTTCTGGAACTGCAGAATCCTTGCCTTCATTATCAGGCACAAGTGGTGATTCTGGTGTTGGTTCTTCTGGATTATCTAACAGAGTGACCCCTAATCAGTTGGACCATCTTCCTTCAACTGCCATTGGAACTTCAGTCTATAAAGGGAGTCGTGGGGCCAATGTTGTTGGTGATGGCATGAGGATGAATGTCAATGTAGTACCATATAGTCAGAGTTGTCAAGAGGACCCTAAAAGTCTTTTTGCTGATCTTAACCCATTCCAGATAAAAGGAACGGGCAAAAGTTCCCTGCAAAACAAACCTACAGAGACCAAAGCTGATGAGCTTCAGAGACAGAGAAATAATGTTGTTGTGGGGCGACCGCCAGTACCATTGATGTGGAAGAATCGACCTGCTTATAATGAGGTTCCTCAGAAAAAGGACTACAATTATATGGAGGGCCTCTTTCCAAAAATCAACCGTGAACCTAATGATTTTAATCAGTCATCATCAGCTTCCACCAGCTCTACCAAACCTGAAAAGGTCTATCCTCATGGTTTTAAGTCACCTGGTGATTTTGATATATCTACTAGAGATAATAAAATCAGGAGTTCTTCCTCTTGTACCGGGTCATCTTTGGCATCTACTACCAGTCAGTTCAATAGCTCACCACTGGCTGAGGATGGAGGTACTAAATTTAAGGAAGAGAATCTCAGGAATGGGCAGGATTTACAAAATAACACAGGGAACTTGGCTAACGAGCAAGATAATGAGATTGGTTTCCATGATCATAGAAAGTACACACAGGAGAGCTATATGGGGAATAATCTTAAATTAAAGGATCCAGAAAATCTTAGCGCATCAGTTGATTCCAGCATAGGCAGGGTTGATCAACTATTTGATGATGTAGATGTAGGTGAATGTGAAATTCCTTGGGAAGACTTGGATATTGGTGAAAGAATTGGACTAGGTAATGGATATGGCTCATTTTAGTTCTTTATTACAAGTGGCAAGTTTTGTAATTATGCAAAGGTCAATTATTGTCTATAAATTGTAAGGTTAGTTAGACTTGTATATTGTGTTTGTTATTTTGGAAATGTTCCCCTTTTTGATAGTTGAGCTCTTCTTATTCCTCATGAAAAACTTAAGAGTTTTAGATGCAGTAAGGTATTTTGATACTTGCTTTGCCAGAACTTATACTTTATTTTGGAAGTTTTCTAATTCTTATTAAAAAAAATTTTTGTGAGTAGGTTCATATGGAGAGGTCTACCATGCTGATTGGAATGGCACGGTTAGTTTATTCTCTTTTTGTACTTCAGTATTTCATAGTTATTGCAGTTTTCACTTTTTATGTCACTTCTGTGCCATCATCTACTAAGGGCTAGAGGAATTAGGTTTTAAGGTATTTAGAGAATTATTTATCAAAGGCATCATAGTGGGAATAGTGTGTTTTTAACTGAACCATAAATATACTTTTCTGGAATGATGTCATGAACTAAAATACTTAGGAGTTGTTTTAAAAATCAAAAGATTTCTCATTTTGTTGGTGGTAATGGTTATTGAACTGCAGGAGGTTGCTGTAAAGAAGTTCCTAGACCAGGATTTTTCAGGTGCTGCTTTGGCTGAGTTCAAAAGAGAAGTAAGTAACTCTTCAGCATTTATATTTCTGTCTCAAAATGATAGTAAAATGTATTGTGAGATATTTTAATTTATTCATTCTTCTCAATTAAATAATTGGCCATATACAAACTTAAGTCAAACTGCCATGGCAAACCTCCATGTCTAAGGCCATGGCAGTTAAGCCCAAATAACTGATCCTGGTTTTTCTTTTTGCTTTTTAACTTAAGGTGCGAATAATGCGTAGACTGCGTCATCCAAATGTTGTTCTTTTTATGGGTGCCGTTACTCGTCCTCCAAACCTCTCTATCATTACCGAGTTTCTTCCGAGGTAAGAGTCTGTGATTGCATATTCTTATCTTCTTAATGAGACAAACTTTATGCAAAGTAACACAGATACAATATGAGGTTGGCTGTCTATGACTGCTAGCGTGCATGTGTATTCATTTGACACGCCTGCAGATGCAGTATTTGGTGTTCTAAATTCTGCAATGTCATTTGGTTTTCCAGAGGAAGCTTATACAAGATTCTTCATCGTCCTCAATGCCAAATTGATGAGAAGCGTAGAATTAAGATGGCTCTTGATGTGGTATGGAATTATTGCTTCTGCAATTGTTTTATCTATGTTTTGACAACCGTATAATAATTTCAAATTTTGTTCATTTTGCAGGCAAGGGGCATGAATTGCCTACATACCAGCACACCAACCATTGTTCACCGTGATTTGAAGTCTCCTAATCTTTTAGTTGATAAAAACTGGAATGTGAAGGTAAATGATGTTTCAATGTCTTCATTTTTTGTGTTCCAATTTTTTTCTTTTATATTTATTTTTGCAAGTGTTACTCCCCCAAACATTCTCAATCTTGCTGTAGTCATTGCAAAATCTGGTGACAGTTCTCTATTGATCTAGTGGAGTTGGCTTGAGTGTTGAGCTATAATGGCTAGTTCTTACTTCCTCTTTCTGTTGATTCGATGCTTGTGTATGAATAGCATTATAGCAGTTCTCTCAGATTATGGATTTGCTAGTTTGTTTCTTATTGTTGCAAACTTTAATCTTGGCAACTTATTTTTATTGGTCACTTGTTTTTTGTTTCTAACTCGTGAAGCGCTGTTTTGTATATTATTAGTTTTACAGTGGAAAACTAACTAAATGTGTTTAATGTATAAAATCATCAAATACAACCTGCATAAATGTGAAGTCATAACAAGTTGGTAGTATTGTAGTCTGTGCATGTGCTTCTTTAAACTTTCTGGAGCTGCTAGTATTCAACCACGCCCTCTTTGGTTTATGCATCACTTAGGCTGCTTATCAATTATGAGATAGTTATATATGAGTTATCTACCCTTGTGGGGGCATGATTACACTGATTGACATATCTGATCTGGCATTTGATTGCATTCTGACACTTATGCTCATAATCTTATCCCATGTAGAATTAATGATTCCACTGGCTATAAACACCTTAAGACAAATTAAAAAAAAAAGAGAAAAAAGGCGTGAATTTTTTGAAACAACCTTTTTGTTGTTTTCCCAGCTAACTCAGGTTGTTCATGTATTAAATGCATAACTTGAAAATTGAAAACTAACACATTTTTAAAGAAACGAATAAGAGATGAAGGATGGCTGCTGTTAAATTCTTGCAGTGCAACCACTCATTGATAGCAAAACTGAATTATGCAGGTCTGTGATTTTGGGTTGTCACGCTTGAAGCATAATACCTTTCTATCATCCAAATCAACTGCAGGAACAGTGAGCGTCTTGACCTAGTATTTATTCTGAAGATATTGATACAATATGCAGCTTTTGTTATATTGACGTTCTTTCTACATGTCTCTGATTGAATTGACCTTTTTGTCTTAGCCTGAGTGGATGGCACCAGAAGTACTTCGCAATGAGCCATCAAATGAGAAGTGAGTTGTTTCTCCAGTTAATCCAGTTTTTATCCTTGGTTAGCAGATTGCTTAGTCCGGTATATTTCAACTGATTGTGCAATGCCTGTCATGTTGGTTTTCTGAGAATATGGTGAAGATAAGAAAATGTTAAAATTACATACCTTTATAGCAGCCCAAAAAGTCACCATGCTAATTACCAAGCTATCTGCCTTATTCTGTTGTCTCCATATAATTGCTTTAAATTACTTGATTAATTTTGTAGAAATTGTCCGTTGGCAATTTCTGACTGTGGCTAACTGTTCTTGATGGTTAGAGTTAAGATAACCAAGCTTAGATCTAACGGCATCTTTTGTTGAACGTATAGATGTGATGTTTATAGCTTTGGAGTCATTCTTTGGGAGCTTGCTACTCTGAGATTGCCTTGGAGTGGCATGAATCCGATGCAAGTTGTGGGGGCAGTTGGTTTCCAGAATCGTCGCCTTGACATTCCCAAGGAAGTCGATCCCTTGGTTGCAAGGATAATTTGGGAATGTTGGCAGACGTAAGTAAAAATATACTCGAACTCTACACTCAATGAGTATATCCTCTTTTGCAATATTAAATCCAGTCTAATTTATTACCTTATTGTTCCTAGTGATCCAAATTTGCGACCTTCATTCGCACAGCTTGCAGTAGCTTTGAAGCCCTTGCAGCGGCTCGTTATTCCATCACATCAAGACCAATCAAGCTCGCCTTTGCCACAAGAGATTTCAGTAAATTCTACACCCTGAAATGTTCCCAAGTCCTCAATTGTGAATGAGAAGCATCCTGTTTCTTTCCCTTCGATGAGGGTAATGTATTCAAATTTTCGACGAAGGAATGCAAGGTAGGAGAGAGAAAGGCTCTTAGGCGAATGGTTTGTGTTCATATTAATGTACTCATGTATTGTTGCCCCTGCTGCACAAAAACTAGCAGCAGTTTTTGTACAGTCGGATGTCCATAGTTTTGTTCAAAAAGAACCAAAAGTTTGTAATGTATATGTCAAAAAACTCTGTACAACAAAGGGAAAAAAAGTTGTCATTATGAATCAAAAGAATTTTTAGTTCCATTATATGCATGAATTAATCTTGTACTAATATATGTATATAGTGATTAGCATCTTCCTAGCTCAATAATATCTAGGAAAACTAAGCAAAAGAAATGTGACCGTCACATGGGTTCTATTCTTTCTTACAAGTTTAAAATCAATTCTATTCCTTGATGGAATGGGTTCTGTCTGCCATATTTTATATATTGTTTTTTTTTACCATTAATAAAAAATTAAATAAATTTTAATATTACTTATTACGAATTTATATTTATTCAAGATCTATTTCATTTTTTATTGATATGAAATCTATAATATATTAACATTATTACCAACTCCTGCAGAACACATGCGAAGTTTTAAACTTTGGACTTCGATTTTAATTTTTCTTGATTTTCAATTGAAAACATTGAATTTTATTTAATCTCACGACAATTCATAAAACTACAGGAGATATTTCATTGTAAAATTGTTTTTTCCTATTTTGGTTTAATCTCACAAAATATAGACAGGATTCAATCCCATTTCCAAACAACATTTTTCTTTAATCCATCAATAGACTAGGGCTCCAGTAAAGTCGCCTTATTATTCTAAAGCCTTTTTAGAATCCAAGAAGACAACAAAAACCATCCATTAGAAAGATCCATGTGCTGCTTGACAACCAAGTTCTCTGCTCCATATTTCAAACCTCATGATCTTGACATTTTGAAGCTAGGATGGTTTATCTCAAGGCTCGAAAACCATATTCTCCGCTTCCCGCTTCACAGACTCGAACAGCACGGAAGAGAGATAACGCTCTCCAAAGCTAGGGAAGATCACCTGTTTAGGTTCAAAATTAAAAGATTAGTATTAGATTCAACTAGCTAGGGGTGCCGGAAAAGAAAAGGTATTTTATTGAGTCCTGGAATCTTATACCATGGAAAACATTATACATGACCTAATGATATAGTTTTGTTTAACAAGAATGCACATCCCCTCAAATGAGAATAAAATACCATAGTCCCTATAATTTAGCACAAGCATATAGAACCAAGAACACTACATTATATGTAATCAAATCACCCTATAATCATGCATATACCGGTATTTGTCAAGTCAGAGTCTTTTGACATAAATGTCACAATAATCCTTTTTAATTGATGTCATTCATCTTTGTCTGTATTGCCTCATGGTATGTTCCGACAGAATGATGCAGGAGTGACTTCAAAAATAAATAACAAAACTTACAACAATGAGCTTCCCAGCATTTTCTGGCCTCTTGGCTATCTGAATTGCAGCAGCAGCAGCTGCACCAGATGATATACCTACCTGCAATACATGTTTCAAACATTTATCACTAAAGGAAAACGCAGAAAAAATCCAACAGAAACTTCATGGAGTTGAATCATGTTTCCTTGTGAACAAGTACCAAATAAAGCTGTGGACCACTTATCAAATAAAATTACTAAAACTAAAGAAACTTACCAACAATCCTTCTTTCAGAGCAAGTTGCTTTGCTGTTTCAATAGCTTCTTCACTTGATATCTGCAGCCATAAAGGTAACCAATCATTTCAAGGAACAACAATAGCAATACATGCATGGGGGAAAACCTACAATATGAAGAAAGCATGCTGATGTGTCAAATACCACCATATTGCCTTCCCTATAATCATCCATAATATATATTGAATTTTTTATCCCAGCAGGTTAGTGAAATAAGGAAAACTGGTATTCTAAATTATGACATAGGAACTATAATCTGAATAAATAAATGGCGTTGAGACTTACTTGAACAACTTCATCCAGTAAGTTGACTTCTAAAACCCCAGGGATGAAGCCAGCACCAATTCCTTGGATCTTATGTGGTCCTTGAACATTCAAAAACCCAAGCAGTCCATCAATTGATAAAACATTCTTATAATATCTTATGTTTAGCTTGAGGAACATAAGAAAACAATTTTCAATTAATAGGCAAACACATAAAATAATCTAACTACAAGATCTTACGGACAAAAGACAATGCTAATATGCTGGTTATTGAGGGCAAATATAGAAGAGTGTTTTTTTCCTTTTTTTATAATTGGGAGAAGGGGGATTCGAACACTACTTTTAGGTAGGGGGTTCATGCACCAACTAATGAGCCAAATGCTCGGGTGCAAATATAGAAGAGCTTTCAGGGTCAAATTTTCAAATTTCATGTCAATCAAATATTACAATTTGAAATGGAAAAAAGTCACCAAATTAAAGGCTAAATACTTGAACCAAGAAAGTTTAAGAGCTTAATAACTTATCTCTAAACTTTACCTATGGCGAGTGGAGCATCAAGCAAATCATTGTTTACACAGAATGACTTAATAGTTCAATGGAAGATATTTCCTTCTTAATGTTCTTGACATAGAACAAGAACAGGTCAGGAATACTTACTCAACCAGCCCAAGGCTTCCATATGTTTAATATGGAAGAGACCTAGTTAAAAAATGAACCTACATAGCACTGTGTTCTATAGAAGGACCTATAGCCTTAGGATGCACAGAATTAGGAAATCCTCCAACACTTCAGTGTACGAAGCATGGAATGGGTGGGCTACTTCTACCCAGTAAGTCAATCAAACATCAGCATCAACCAACAGAGGAACCTAGTGCATGAAAAGAAGTGGCTATTTAATGAATGCAAGCACCGGAAGTTCTTCAATGCTTAAAAAAAATTAGGCATAAAAACTTAAATGGCTATATCAAATTTTAATATAAATAACCATCAAATGAACAGAGTATAGAGTTGCTGAAAGAAGAAATATTAACCAGACGAAAACGAGCACCAAACACAACTTCTAAGAAAATAGGAAAATCACTAATTAAGAAGTTCTCATAATTACCTTCTAGATACAAAGCACAGTTCCTATCTCTTAGCTAGCTGTTGTAGATTGTAATAAAACAACAGAAGTGCAGAAAATAGAATATGCAGTACAAAGAACAACGTGAACAAGAACATTTTAAATGTTACAACTAACCAGGTTTCCCTCCAGATAGCACTGCACTTTCAACTGGTTCCACACCAATTAGCTGAACAGAAAAAGGCAAGAGGCAATAAGCAACATGAAATCATACATAACTACAGGCAAACACAATTTAGTAATTGAAGTTACAAATATATTACATCTAACAAAAGAACCGAAAGCCTAACCTTAATGTCAGAATTTTGCTCTTTGAGATACTTCCCTGCTCCTGTTACAGTACCTCCAGTCCCAATCCCAGAGACAAGAAAATCTACCTTCCCTCCAGCGCCTTTCCATATTTCTGGCCCAGTTGTCTCATAATGGATCTAAAACAGGAAAAAAAGAATCAAATCATTACTCCGTCCAAGGCTCGGACCACCAAATATGTGTGAAAATGTTTCCAAATGATACCTTTGGGTTGGCAGGGTTTTCAAATTGCTGAAGAATGTAAGAATTAGGAGTCTTTTCCATAATTTCCTCAGCCTTCTGAACAGCCCCTTTCATGCCCCGGGCAGGGTCTGTAAGAACCAGCTCAGCTCCAAAAGCTCGGAGGACCATTCTCCTTTCTAAACTCATTGAAGAAGGCATAGTAATTATGAGTCTATAACACTTCGCAGCTGCCATAAATGCCAATCCTATTCCGGTATTACCACTGGTAGGCTCGATCAGGACACTCTTCAGCATATAGGAACAAGGGAAACTTTGTCAAGTTAAAACTTTTCTCCTTAAGTTTATCACTCAAAACTACAAAGGTAACGTTGACAGGAAAGCAACACAATCAAGAAAATAGCTGGAAGACGACCCTACTTTTGCACATAAAAATCGCGCAGAATTTGGATTTGGATTTAGAAGGAACAAACACTTGCAAGCCCTAGAAACTTCAACAGAAGCCACAATTCTTCTAATTAGGTTACAATTTCTATCTCTGCTAAGCTTTTTTTTTTTTTTCACAATCCTGACATTTTATGTAAGTTTTAATGGTTAATCACAGATGCTTTTCAAGTTGATAACAGCGCATAATTTTATTGTATAGCACAGTGACAATAGTATAATCTACTCAAAACTTTGAAGAGTTAAAGAAACAGATAAAGGATGAGGTTTATAATCCCAATAAGTTTGCACAATCGTTAGTCTCTTTTAACTAGAAAGATAGTTGCTATAATACTTGCACAAGAGCACCATGACTAAAACAATCACTCTATTTCCACAGGATGCGACAAACTTACAAACATTTACCAGCAACAAGGCCAACATTATGAATATCGGCAAAAGAATAGCAGAAGTCAATGTATAATTTTACTTGAAAAGTGACCTAACATAAACTTGAAAATTTGATTAAAAATGTCGAGGTAAGAAAGATCTAAAATACCAACCTCACCGGGTTTAATGAGACCCTTCTCCTCTGCATCTGCAATCATACTGTACCCAATCCTGCAAGCAAAGTAGATTTTGCATCTTAGCAAAGATCACAACTCCAGCCGTAACTGAATGCATCATCATAACAATGATTATATCAAATCGAGTTTGACATGTTTTCTGATACATCTTTGAATGTAAAAAAGGTGGAAATGGTTTAATACCTGTCCTTGACACTGGAGCAGGGTTCCATCGCCTCCAATTTTGCAGCAATTCGAGCCACGCAGCCATCCACAACATTGTTCAGATATACCAATGGCGTTTTACCAACCAACTATTCAAGTCAAACCGACAAGATTAAGGCTAGCAGTAGTTTTCTTAAATTAAACACAAATAAATTCCTATAATTTTGTTTCTGAAGATGAACAATGGGCTTACTTCAGTAACATCTTTGGCAATTAAACTCTTCTCCGCCATTTCTTCTCAAGTTACTGCACAAGCATACAACAGCTGATTTTTTTAGCAAAACAAACTAAACCAATGGACTATTGACTAAGTAGCCACAATTAAAACAAAAAAAAAAAAGACATCTGGAGTGCTTGCAGAACAATTTCAATAACTTAGAAATAGCAATTAGGGACACTTCAAAATTTTACCCTTCAGAAAAAATTGTTGGATTCGTCTACAATTGGTATACAAAACAGACTCTTCGTGAAAGAGAAACAAAGGGACTAGAAATGATCGTGATCTTGATCAATCTAAAAATCAAAACCAAATCCCCTGAAAGTTACAGTAATCAGGAAAAAACACCCATACTCCAAGACATCAAAAAGAACACAAGTAACCAACGAAAACCATAAATCCAACCTTGAAAAACACAAACCAAAACTAAAAAACTTGACAGATGTTAAAGCACCCAAACCCCAAGCTTGAAAATTTCCCAAGAAAGGCAGTTTCTTTTCACGACAACCTTTGAAACAAAAATGATAGATAAGCTAAAATGTTAAAGACTTTAAAGTAATAACCTTAACTAAACTGAGAAACAAGAAAGCACCTTTGTAGCTGAGACTCTCAAAGATAATTCCTGGGATTTTATGTTTGCGCCTCTCAAAACCAACGCCTACCAGCCGGTTATATAGTATACAAACAAAAATACATATAATATTTATTTGGCTTAACGGTGTTGTCCGGTAAAGAAAGTTTGTGACCCCTGGCGTTTGGTGACTTGGGAAAGTCAATACCGTCGCCAGCGTAATGCTTTCCATTTTTGTCTTTGTTTGTACCTTTCTGTAATTTTGGGCCTTTTTTGGGGATATTGTCTAGGCCATGGCCCATGGGTCAATGTCAAAAAGAACATTGACTTTACCCATTCAAAGTCGCTCAAAAGTGTCCTTTCTCTTTTCTTTTACTTAGTGTTTTCTCTATTTTCAATGTCTTAATTTTTTTTTCTTGAATAAGAAATTCGAACTTTAACATCAATCTTTCTTTAAAAAAAAAAAATAATGTCAAGCATAATTTAAATTATTATTTATTTTATTTCCAATCATAAGAGAACATGACTCTATTTCGTAATTTAAAATTGTCTGAAATCTCATGATACCTTCATAAGTTATTAATTTTTTTTATTTAATTTTAATTAAGATTTAAATTAAGTAAAATTATTTTTTTAAAAAAATAGTGGGTTCTGAGTATTGTTTAATTTTTTTTAATTTTGAAAAAATTATCGCCTTTTCCCTATTGCGGTGGTTATGGGTCATCGATCAGTGTCATAGAACATTCATTTTAGCATTTTTAGTCAAACATAGAACTATTGGAATTGCGTAAAGATGCAAATAAGAACATTGACTTTAGCATTTTTTGTCAAACATGGAATTATTGGAATTGCGTAAAGATGCAAATGACTTTTGTTGAATTTCTGATTTTCTTCCCTTATTTTTTCATATCTTTTTATTAGTTTGAAGGGAAAAAAAATAAATATTTTTTAATATCAAATAATTTATTTAAGACATAATATATAAAAAGCTCTTAAATTATTTTAAAAAAATTAAAAATTATTATTATTTTATTGTGTTCAATTATGTCGTTATTTTTTTTATTTTTGTTCGTATAAGCTTTCATAAGTATAATTAATATTATTAGATAAAATATCATTTATCTTTATATGTCATAATATTAACGTATTATGCTGATATGTCGTAATAAATATGATTTCATAGTATAATTATATAATATTTTCACCGTCAATGTCACGTTAATGCCATGAGAACATAAAAATGATAAGTGACATTTTAGTTAATCAGCTATTAATCAAAAAAATTTATTTAATCAAAAATAAAAATATAAGAATTACATTTTTTGAATTATTTAGGTATTTTTTAAAAGTATTAGGCCTTTCCTTAAATCTAGATGATATTAATTGATAGCAAAAGGTCATTTTATGTGAAATTTTAAAATAGATTAAAAACTTATTATCATCTAGAAAAAAATTGTTAATTTATTAATTTCTATATTTGCATATAACATATTATAATATATTTTTAAATTTAATTATATATATAATAATCGAAGAGTCTCTTCTACTTATTTCATTTATTCTAAATTAAATATTTATTAATCATTCCACCGCGTTCCCTTCACTAACCTGGCAGCACTTTAATGGAATGAATAAGTAACATTTTCATATTATATATATATATATATTTAATACCCTTTCTTGGGGGGATAATGATAAGTATTCTAATCCATTATTAGCTGTAATAATTAAAAATTTAACAATAAGATTTGATGGTGTTTGATTGATATCCCTGATCTTAACGTGGAGTTGGGAGTGACAAAGCAAAAGATAATACTAATATGATATATTCATAGGGGCAAAATTTATATAAAAAAATTAAAAACATGGTCCACATGAATATTATTTAATCAATGGACACATGCTATTTCATCACATTACAAGTTATAATACTAAATACAGATATATATAGTTATCTACAAGTTTTCCGGATCTCCTCTGTCAATGTTTGATATGCCGGTCAGTTTTGATCCTCTTTAGATCAGGTTCTCTTTCTTCATCAAAGCCACTACTTTTCTCTTGCTTAAAAAAGGGGAACAGTGTATCGACATCAGTGACTGTTGTTATTAGGGCTATCACAAGAGTACATTGACTTGCTTGCAGTATGATCAGATATGATGTCAAGCTTCAAGTCAATGCAGGCGTCCTGATCCAAATTCACTCTGTTTTCCAGGAGAAGAACTCCAACATTTAAGACGTTGGTAATGACTATCTAAAGCGAGAGAACCATTTAATTTAGTCCCATGCTGGCACTCTGACGGCAATGCTTCGGAAGGAACATCCGGAACCACCTTAGACAAATGAGCGTCGCAATCATTAACAGAAACCAACCCAAGATCTTCAGATGCCCATACTTTCACAGCATCTAATCCTCCCTCCAGGGCTTTGACTAGCATTTGCAATTCATCGATGGTGTAGCGAAGGAGGACAAATCTGTCTTCATCTTGGCATGAGCAGAAATTCTTTACATGTTTCAGACATGCGAATCGCTCAGGAGAGCATTTGCAGCTGCAGGCAGATAGATGCAAGTCGTAGAAGCAAGAGAAACATTCCCTCTCATTTTCCAAATCAAAATCTTTTTCCATCTTTAGCAAGGGTAAATGAGGGTTAAGGCACTTCACTCTTTTCTCCTCCATCTGCACACTCATCCTAACAGCCTTTGTAAGCATTCCATCCTTCCCACAGACACGGTTCCACCTCAAATTCCCTGGAGTTTCTCTGCCAAGAACAAATAACTCCCTGAGAGCTTTAATAGCTTGCCTAGCCGATCCTAAGAGCAGCTTGTCATGGGACAGCGATGTTTTTCGGTGCTGCTCACTGTAGAGCTCCACTGCATGTTGACCATGTTCTAGCCAATCAACAGGAGCAACATTCACTGCCTCTGCACAGTTGAAACCACAATTAAATCCAGAGTGGTATCCCCTCGGAAAGGTAAGAACAAACTCCCCAGAACGTTGTACAGCTCGATAGACTGGTACACCCTCAGCTTTCAGAACTGAAGGAGATAGTTGAGTAACCAATCCATGAAGTAAGTCCGGTTGTTCTTCAAACAAATCAGGCAGATGCTTTCTCATTGCAGCCTCCAAAAAGGAAGCATGGCTTCCGGGCACTCCATACCATATTTTTGGATCACCCCAGTGCATGTAGTTTAGTGAATACAGATGGTGGTCCTCAACATGCCAACAAAATGATGAGAAGCACATCCCAACATAGAGCCATGGCACTACAACTCCAGATATATCACATCCTTCAAACGATAACACTGAACCTGGCAGCCGTGGCAAATTATTTAGGTTCCAACCTGACATTGCATATATATATGCATCACTTCCAGTTCCAGTCAACATAGATGATGATGCCTTAGGAAACCCACTGCCAAAGGTTCCTGTTTCCAAGTCAGCTCCATAATATACCTCAACCTCATCTGTTGGCTGCTCTACTATCCGCCAATATTCACCTTCAATATCCTCCCAAGACGGCTCCCATTTCCTGCATTCATCCACAGGAGGCTTTGAATCCCTTCGAAAGTACATCTCCTTAAATTCATCTGCATGTCTCTGAAATTCTTCAAGAGTGAAGTCTGATCCTGAATGGAACCCAAACTGCTCATCAGCCTCATAAGTTATCTTAGATTCTGAACTAGAATTGGCACGTCTGCTAGTGGCTCCCATTCTTGAATGTCTGCTGCGCTTCCGCTTTCGACTTCTACTCTTCTTTCTCATTGGCTCCCTATTTTGAAGTAAGTCAACTTGCTGAATTCGAGTTGAAAATTTAGCATGTTCCCATATATCTTTGTCTTTAAGAAGACAAGGTGGAGTCCAAGAAGGTGGTGGAACGATCCGACATATACCATATGATTCAGCTTCGGGACGAATCTTTTCTATGTAGGCAAGTGTGTCTTCAAATTCCTCAACAGTTGGATAAAACACTGGTGCAGCATCAATGATAGGCCTGCATGCTTCATCGGGAACCCATCTTGCAGACATCTTTTTCAACTGCTCCATTCACTTGGGAAGGAAAGAATTATGAAATATATATCTAAATTATAAAATAAGGGTTTTTTTTCTTGTAAGTTGTTAGAAAAAAAGGAAAGATTCTAAATTGGCAGAAAGAGTTTTTAGGTTTGTTTGAACGAAGAAATCAGAACACAGTCCAAATCACATTCCTCCCTAATTTAAATAGCAAAAACATATGGCATCAATAATCGCTTTTTGCCCCAATTCAACTAAAACTTTAAAACCAATTCCAGAGAGGAAAGATCTTAATTAATCCCAATCCAACTCTAATTTCCCTCAATTAATTAGCATGAACTACAATATTAAGTAAAAAAAAATCTTTTTTTTTGACTTGGTAAACCGTATAAAAAAGGTAAGGTAAAAGAAAAATTAACCATCAAGCCTATAAAGTTTAAAATATTTATTAAAAAAATGATTTAGGCCCAAATTAAACCTTCAAAAGCTCAGTTCCACAAACCAATTGAGGGTTGGTCTGAACTTGAGCTTTCCCAAGTCCAGCCTTAAACCAAGGCCCAGGAGAAAGTTGGAACAAACCCCAGACTTCCAAAGCCTAGTCCAAAAACATTAGGTCCACATGGAGCGAATAAAAATTTTAAAAAATTTATAAAACGTGTATGTTACACATTTTATTAAAGTTTTTAAAAGAAGAATAATGACTATTAACACTTATTTATAAGTCATAATAATTTATTTTTATTAGTCTTTTATTTAAAAGAGAGATTCAAATTTTGTTTTTTTTTTTTTTAAGAATGAACCCAAAACTTATTCATAATAAAAAATTATTTTTTAAGCAATGTTTTCAAAAACAAAATGCATATTTTATTTTAATTTCGTAACAAAAAAAACTTCCTTAAATAGTGGATTTTGAGTCTTGTCTAACTTTTTTAATTTTAGAAAATTTATCTCCTTTTTCTTTTTGGGATGCCTTTGGGTCATTGGTCAGTGCCATAGAACATTGATTTTTGCATTTTTAGTCAAAGATAGAATTATTGGAGGAATTGCGTAAAGATGCAAAATGGCTGTTTTGAATTTCTGATTTTCTTCCCTTTTTTTTGTATCCTTTTATTAGTTGAAGGGAAAAAAATAAATATTTTTTAAAATCAAATAATTTTTTTAAACATAATATTTAAAAACTCTTGAACTTTTTTAAAAAATTTTAAAATTTTTTATTTTTTGATTATATTTAATTAAGTTTTTATATTTTATTTGAAATCAAATAAATTTTTATTAGTTAAAATGTTTTTTATTTTTATATATCACGTGACATCGACATGATACACTGACGTTTTATAATAAATAATAATGTAACATATTAATATATTATGATAATATAATTAAATGGTATTTTTATATTCTATGTTAGTGCCACGTTAATATCATGTAAATATTAAAATGATAAGTGAAACTTTAGTTAATCAACTATTTATCATAAAAATTTATTTGATTAAAAATAAAAAAATAAAAATTTGATTGAATACATTTTCTTGAATTGTTCATGAGTTTTTAAAAGTAATATGCCTTTATTTAAATCCAAATGACATAAATTGATAGCGAATGATCATTTTATGTGAATTTTAAAATAAATTAAAAACTTATTATCATCTAGAAGAAATTGTTAATTTATTAATTTCTATATTAGCATATAACATATTATCATATATTTGTTGATTTAATTAAATAACTAATAATTGAACAATCTCTTCTACTTATTTTCATTTATTCTAAATTAAATATTTATTAATAATTCCACAACGTTCCCTTCACTAACCCGGTAGCATCTTAATGGAATGAATAAATAACATTTTCATATATATTTAGTATCTTTTTCAGGGGATAATGATAAGTATTTTAATCCATCATTAGCTGTGATAATTAAAAAATTTAACAATAAGATTAGGTGGGATTTATTTTTAATTATTTTATTAATTATTATTAAAAACATGATCCACGTGAATATTATTCTATCAATGGGCACATGCTATTTTATCATGGTACAAGTTATAATACTAAAAAATAAATACATATAATTATATTTTCTTATTTTATGTAGTATTTGGATCAAATCTACCTATTATATCTGATTAATACAGTTGATCTTCAGTTGTTGAGAGAACAGAACCGTCAACCAAACTGATTAGTTTCAGAGAGAGAGAGAGGAGGAGAAACATGGAGGAAGCAAAAGGTGTTGTGAAGCACGTATTGCTAGCAAAGTTCAAAGATGAAACCACAGCTGAGAAGATTGAGGAACTCATCAAAGGCTATGCCAATCTTGTCAATCTCATTGAACCTATAAAAGCTTTTCAATGGGGCAAGGATGTCAGCATTGAGAACCTGCATCAAGGTTTCACTCATGTGTTTGAATCCGCATTTGAAAGTACTGAGGGCATTGCAGAATATGTGGCTCATCCTGTTCATGTCCAATTCGCAACCTTGTTCCTAGGCCACCTGGAGAAGGTACTTGTTATTGACTACAAGCCCACCGTTGCTCGTTGCTAAGTTGAAAAAAGTATAGAACTTGTTGTCTTGTCAGGTATCCTGCAATCTAGTTTCTGAATGTTGAGTTTTTCATGGTTCTTGTCCTGTCTGTTGGATTAAATAGAAAGATATCTTGACAACGTCTTGACGTCCTGTATCAACGCTGTTCTTGTTCTGGAATGTTTCTTTTGACACAAACATTGGGCTTGAGTGATTCCACCAGGGTCACCAAAGCTCAAAATTTGAATACAATCTTTGTTTTTTTTTAAAAAAAAAAATTGATTAATATCATTTTGTTTTCTTTTCTGCACGTATATTTATTTTAATTTTAAATTACTTAATATAAAAATTAAAATTTCTTAACTTATCACAATTCACACCAATACCTCTAAAATATACGATTTTTTGATTTACTGTCCATATTAACGCCTATGATGTATATTGTTCACTTTAACTCATTGACTTCACAGTTTTATCTCACAAAAGGCACGTCACATATTGAAAGTGGTATGAATCCTTAAATGTTTAATGTTAGTCACAAAATTCCACATCTAAGAAAAAATTCTAACAAAGAGTTTTCAAGAAACTTCCAACAGATGTAAGTGAGGATGTCATAGTGATAAGCCACAAATTTCATATCGACTATGTACTAAAGTAAGTAATACACTTGTGAGGTATCTTTGTGAGATAAAACCGTAAGGTCAACGGGCCAAAACAAACAATAACTCATAGAGATTGTGTGGATCATGACAATTAGTATAAGAGTGGACTCTGAGTACTACTGATGTGTCATTGAAGATGGTGAGCCTTTGTTGAAGGCAGTGTGCCCTTGTTGAAGTGACGGAGGATGCAAAAGCACTCACATGGACATGAATTACATATTGTCAAGCAAATGCTTCCAATGAAAATAAGAGAGGGGATACCTTGGCCCTAAAAAAGGAAACCATGAATCTCACATCGGTTAATACTGTAGGAGTTCACACCACTTTGACTTGTGAGGCATTTTTTGTGAGATAAAATTATAATATCTCATAATAGTTAATATGGATCGTGACACCTAATATTACTCCAATACCCTTCTTTAGGAGCTTCTCTTCGATGGGCATCTGTGTGATGCCCAGTGCCACTTTAGTAACCTTCTTTAAGAGCTTTTTTTTTATATGAAATTTAAAATAGTATTTTTTTTTTATGTGAGATTCACATAATTTCATACTAAGACTAGGACACTAGAAAATATATTTAATTATTGGGGATAAATATTTTATTACATGCGAAATATATTTCAATTATTTAATTAAAATCTAAACTTTGGTTCATCAACTAATAGATGACTATAAAGTTTACGGTATTGAGTAAAAGGCAGCATATACGCCCAAACAAAATCAGACCCAAAATTAAGCCTTCTCAAGCCCAGGTCTACAAACCAATGGAGAGTTGGTCTGAACTCAAGTCTAGCCTTAAACCAAGGCCCAAGGGAAAATTGAAACCCTCCCAAGACTTCCAAAGCCCAGCTCAAAAACATTGAGTCAAAGTCCAATACATAAAAAATAAAAAACTTTGTCACGTTTAATTACCGAAATAGATAAAAATAAAATAAAATAATTATTATACAGTTTGATATGATAAATAAAATAAAATAAAAATAGTTATTATGATTTATAATAGTTTTTAGTTGGTAAAATAATTTTAGAATAAAAACGAAATATAAAATAAAAAGATAAAAATATTTTTTATTAAATATTATTATTTTATTTTTAAAATATTAACATTTTATTTATAATCTACTTATTAATATTATAAAATATTAATATTTAAAATATTATAAAATATTAATATTTTATTTATAAGTTAATAATTGATTTTTTAAAATATTAATATTTTATTTATAATTTAAATGCTATTATGATTATTTAGTTTTATTTAATTTTATCTTTTAATTTTCATAAAAATATTAATTTTAACTTTTAAATATTAATAATTTATAATTTATTTAAAATATTAATAATTGATTATTTAAATATTAATATTTTATTTATAAGTTAATCATTAAAATTATTAAAATATTAATTGTTTAAATAACTTTGAAATTCAAAATATTTTATAATATATAATTAAAAACTTAAACTTTTTATTATAGTCAAATTTATTTTTTTCCTATTTCCATTTTCATTTTTTAATTTATGTTTTCACTTAATAATTAGAAATTAATATTTTAAAATATGAATATTTTATTTAAATTAAAATATATTATAATTAAAATATTAAAATATAAATAATTATTTAATTTTTAATTTTAAAAACTAATTTTATAAGTTTAAGTTTGTAAATTTTGAAAGTAAGTAAGGACATTTTAATCTAAAATATTTTGACTTTGTTTCTATAGGTGTGGAATAGCTAATACTATGGGGAAAGTAATACTAGCTATCCCAAGCTATTGTCGAGTTTTAAAGAATAGTTATTCTTTTAGAATGGCTACTCCTTCCTCGAAAAAAAAAAAAAACCAAATGAAAGGGAAAATTTTTTCAAAGAATAAAAAATGCATTTGAATCATAACACTTAACACATTCACAATACGCCTATTAGCAACACGTGAAGCGCTCAAGAAGTAAATAAAATGTTTTAATTTCACATCAAGTAAGTAAGAGAATAAGCTTATAAGCTTTGATGTTGTGCATTTCATCATGTGTGTTTTTTGGAAGGAGAGTAATAGTCTTATAATAAAATATCATAAAAGCGAATTCAACTTATATTGGATTCATATCAAGCATCTTTAGAAGGAGACAAACAATAATATGGAATCAAGTGAAAGATAATGTTACATTAAGTATTTTAAAAGAAATAAATAGAATATTTTAATCTTACATCAAGCAAACAAGAATATTTAAGATACTCATAAATGTAAATGATATACATCTTATTAGATTAATTTTTTTTAAAAAAAGTAATGATCTTGTGATACTTATATAAAGTCGACATCAAAATTATAATAATCTATCTTTATTGTTGTTTTACTTGAAAAATGAGACATTCAAATTTTGTTTTAATCTCAAGCAAAATATAATTAGTAATATTTGATACTAAACTTTTTGAAAAGAAACAAAACTTTTTTTTTTGGTGTGAAGCAAAGTTTTCAAAACAAAATAGCATATGTTATTAACTTCATAACAATAAGAAAAATCCTTAAATTACATATTATCATCTCCAAATAGTAATAGTCTTTCCCTACAATAACAAAATTTATTTCCATATTTTTATCATTATTTGACCAAAATTAAGTTAGATATAATAAAAAATAGTTAGCAACATAAATTTGTAATTAGCAATTTTACTTTTTTTTTTAAACTTAATAATTCATTTCCGCTTCCCCGCCGCTCGACCAAACCTTTCTTTCTTCCCACCACACTCAAAGGGTACTTCCGTCATTTCAGGAACTCCATATATATGGAACCATAGTACCGTACAATTTCACCGTCCATCACACAGATCTCGAGCTCTTCATTTTATTCTTTTTTTCTGCCTTTCTCGCAAACAGCAATCCAAACCAAAGCCTCTCTCTCTCCCTCTGCTACTCAATTAAGTCTTCATCGTGGCCTAACTGAACTGGAGCTGAACGGAGCAACTGCAATTTTGAGCGCAACGTCATGGGAGTCCCGGCGTTTTACAGGTGGCTAGCGGATCGGTACCCGCAATCGATCGCCGACGTAATTGAGGAAGAACCAAGAGAAGACGGACTTGGAAATCAAATACCAGTTGACGTCTCTAAACCTAATCCTAACGGCCTCGAATTCGATAATCTTTATCTCGACATGAACGGGATTATTCACCCTTGTTTTCACCCCGACGGCAAGGTAAATTTGTAGAAAGCCAGTCAAAAATACCTGTCGATTTTCTTGTTCTTTGGATTTTTTTTAATTTTATTTTTCAGTTTAATGACAGTGAAATTATTTTAGCTGAGGCTTTGAAATTTGAAATTCTTAGTATTAAAATTCATGGAGGAAACGTGCTTTTGAGTTGAATTTTGAGATTGCTGTTTCGTACTGAAGTTAGGAAAATTTTGAGCTATGAACAGTTTGCAAATGTGCTTTTAGTTATGTTTTTGTTTAGTAAATGTAATTACGTCGAATTATGTTGTTTTTGTAGGGGATTTTGATGCTAGGATTAGATTTTGCAAATTATAAGGTTTTAGGTATGGTCATTTTGCAATGTGTATCGAAGTGGTTTTTTCTTGAAAGCGATTTTTCAGGTAATCAAGTGGTAGGTTGCTTACTTTTTTTAGTATGATATCGGTACTTGCCTGTCAAAATGCATTTATCTAGAATGTGATATTACATGTCATGAAGTGGTATATTGCTTTTCAATTTTAGCATGACCATGATCTTTCACTGGATATCTTTCCTTATTGATGGTTTATTCAATTGTGCATACAGCCTGCACCTGCAACTTATGATGATGTATTCAAATCAATCTTGGACTATATTGACCATCTTGTCTCATTGGTTCGTCCTAGAAAGCTTCTGTATCTGGCCATTGGTAGGGTTTGTTCCATGTTCAGTCAATTTTCTTTCTTATTTTAGTTTTTCTTCAATTCAATATTGTCTGTTTAAAAATTTTTGTAGATGGTGTAGCACCTAGAGCTAAAATGAATCAGCAACGTACTCGACGTTTTAGAGCTGCAAAGGATGCTGCTGAGGCCGTAAGTCTTTGAATCAATTAGTGGATCTGAATTATCAGATTCAGTTGAACTATATTTTGGTTGTTTATGTTGTGTCAGGCAGCTGAAGAGGAGAGATTGAAGAAAGAGTTTGAGGAAGAGGGGAAAGCTTTGTCTCCCAAGGAAAAACCTGAAACATGTGACTCAAATGTTATTACTCCTGGCACTCCATTTATGGCTGTCTTATCTGTAGCACTTCAGTATTATATACAGTCGAGGTTGAATCACAATCCTGGCTGGCGGAATACAAAGGTGTGAAGGACATTATTTGTTTCTTGCTTCAAAGACTGGATGATTCCTTGCAAAGCGGAGTAATCCTTTCTGTATAATTTCCCCATATACTTTTGGTTTTCAGGATACTTTGTCTCTAAATTTATTTATGGGGCTGCATTGGGTGATTATTTGAAGGTTATTCTTTCTGATGCGAATGTTCCTGGTGAGGGAGAACACAAGATCATGTCTTACATTCGGTTACAACGTAACCTTCCTGGCTTCAATCCAAACACACGACACTGCCTATATGGTCTGGTGAGAGTGCATTCAACACTAGCCCCCCCACTATTCCAGATTATTTTGTGGCTTTTCCCTAAATATTTCAATTGTGGTGCTAAATTAGGCATTTGGTTTGTCATAATCAGGATGCAGATTTGATCATGTTGTCCTTAGCTACACACGAGGTTCACTTTTCAATTTTAAGAGAGGTCAGTGCCCTCCTTTGCTTAATGTCATTCTCAATTCCAAACAATTTATTGCTAATGATTGGTTGTTGATTCATTTATATTTACCGTGCAGGTGATCATTCTTCCTGGACAACAGGAAAAATGTTTTCTCTGTGGTCAAGTTGGTCATCTGGCAGCGGAGTGTCGTGGTAAGCCAGATAATGGAACCGAAGATCGGAATGCTGTCGATGATACACCTATTCACAAGAAGAAATATCAGGTTTAAAAGTTAACTCTCTCCAATTTCAGTCATACAAGTACATTTCCCCATGCCTTTATTTTTTGTTTGGCTTAAACTATGCTGATTTGATTAATGCATGGACAGTTTCTGAACATATGGGTGTTGCGAGAATATTTGCAATATGATTTGGAGATTCCCAACCCTCCATTTGAGATCAACTTTGAACGAATAGTGGATGATTTTGTTTTCTTATGTTTTTTTGTTGGCAATGACTTCCTTCCACATATGCCAACATTAGAAATTAGGGAGGTATGTAATTTCCATAGTTCCACTACCTGTTTTTTCTTTATTCTATATCATTATGCTTAGTATGAACTTTTTGCTCTTTCAGGGTGCTATAAATCTTCTGATGCAAGTTTATAAAAGGGAATTTGCTGCTATGGGTGGTTATCTTACTGATGCGGGTGAGGTAATTTGTCCTTTTTCTATGTATCTATTAAGTCTTTTTTAGAAAGTTCACTGTAAACTAAAATTAATATAATTGCATCCATGGAATATCAAGTTATCGACTGGACTTTTTATTTCTTTATTGTAAAGATGAATTGGAGTGGAGGACATACTATTCTTTGACATGAAGCATTTGTGGATTAAAGGAGAATAATGATTTCCATTTTTACTTGTTTAACGTCAAACCTGTTTTTTATCTCATCAAGAGTTGGGAATGGATTTCATCTCTAATCCAAGTCAAATAGATCTTTCTTATAGAAGTTTTACTTTCTCATCAAGAGGTGGGGTGGTGGGTAGGTTGGTGTGCATGGATACACAGTATGAACTGGAGAAGTGGAATGCAGTGCTTTGTGAATATACATTCATAAATAAGTACTCTGTCCCTTAGGCATTGACCATTTCAAGATTCTCAAATCTTGGAAAACTGTACTTTTCTTTCTCTTTGTTTCCAAAATGAATCCCATAACTAATTAATAGCAAGGTACTTTTACCACAAGAGATTGTTTACTGAAGGGAAATAGAGCTAAGATAACAATTAAGATTAACTTCCTAAATAATGGGGTGCATATATTTTGTGAGATTCAAGAAAGGAAAAGAGATATAAGGTATGTTAAGAATGGTTCTGCTATGTAAATAACTTGCTCATTTATCCTGATAGACTGTCATCTTGGTATTTTAATTTCTTTCTCGACATTAGAATTTAGAACTGGTGTTTCTCACGGTTGCTAATATATATATATATATATATATACTCTTTGCAAGTACAGGTTTCGTTAGATAGAGTGGAGTGTTTTATCCAATCTGTTGCTGTCCATGAAGATCAAATCTTTCAGAAGAGGACTCGTATACAGCAGGTGAGTTCAATCTTCCATGCTTTGATACATTATTTGCATTTCTTATCCTGTTGGAAACCCGGTCATGAAATTTGGATGGTTCTATTAAATTCTGATTTGTGAATTATTGTTTGATCATTGATGCGATGCTGCATAAGTTGGTGTTTTCAGTCATGAAGCAATGTGCAACACATTTTAGATGCTTTAAAATAACAAGTATCTTGTTTATTTTATCATTTTCGATGAGGTGGGCTTAGCTGAAAAATAATTGCTCACTTGAAAGGAGGGAAACAATCTTGGCCAAAGTATTTAATAAATCTCTATTCCTTCCAAACAACTAAAAACGTGTATGCAGAAATATGTGTAAATGTTTAAACCTGAGTGCAACCAACAAATGTGGCAACATGCCTGATATCTGGAAAGAGTATTTATCAAAAGATTCTTAGAAAAATGAAAAGGGTATCTTGTAAAGGCAAGGAGAAATATATGCTTTAAGGCTTAATTATATATTTGTAAATACTGAAGTTCAGTAAATTTGGCTTTTTCATGCAAACCGTTTTGAGTCAGATCTTTTCAATTTTTCTTAATACGATTAGATTGCATGTGTGGGCGTGTGCAACGTGCGTGCTTCACCTTTGAGCTTTTGGCTTTCTTTCCATTAGTGATTGGTGGTTTATTATGCATATCTTCCTCTGGTTCTTTTCTTTCTTATAAAGTTCTCATATTGTCCCTGAATTTTCTTACTTATGTTGTTACATGACTCATTTCAGGCATTTGAGAATAATGAGCAGATGAAGCTTAAAGCAAGAGGAGAATCCTCCGAGGAGGCACAGGCACCTGTCGTAGATAAGGTCTGTGTTATAAAACAATTTTTGGATACTTTATTACAGTCCAGGATTGAAGTAAAATGGCAGGTTTAATGTGTCTACAGATCTAATTGCTTGAGCTATGAACTAAATGAGAATTTAAGTCATTAGTAATGCCATGGTTTGAATTCTATTATACCATCGCATCAAGCTTGACCAATGCTATGAAATTCCAAACACACTTAAATTATAGCTGAAAGTAATCTGAATTATATGATAATTACTGTTCTGTTGATAAACTCAAATCTTTTGTTTTTAAGAAGTTCTCCTCTTCTGTTATGTTATTAATTTTATTGTATTTAATTTTTAGTAAATTTTGTTGGATATTATCTGATAACATTTCAAGATATCCATTTGAACTGAGAGCTTCACCTGTCCCATTGTCAGTCTTCTAACCCATAAAATAGAGAAGTGAAGGGCAAAGTTAGTGTAAGGAGAATCTCATGCAAACCCTAGATTAATTGTTGAGCAATTTGGAGAAGTACGGTGATTTTTGGTGATGAACTTCTTGTGCCATAATATGTCTACTCTTGTTTTTTTCCCAGATTAAATTAGGGGAACCAGGATACAAAGAAAGGTATTACGCTGAGAAATTTAATGTATCAAATCCAGTGGAGATTGAAGAAGTTAAAAGAGATGTTGTAAGTTTAAAAATTCTATTACATTGTAAGTTTTTTGCTACAATACCTTGTTTACCTGGTATCTTGTTAAAAGATATCCAACAGTTGTCTCTTCTCCTTGCAGGTTTTGAAGTATGTTGAAGGTTTATGTTGGGTGTGCCGCTATTACTACCAAGATGTTTGCTCGTGGCAATGGTTAGTTTGATGTGGACTGAGGCAGAAAATATTATGTTTCCTTGTACCTGCTATTTTTCATTTCATAAACTAAATGGATTAAGATTATATACCAAGCATAAACATGCCTATATGCTCTTGGCAATTGATTGCATGTTCTTTCGCCTGCTTATGCTTTCTTAAGCTACGCTTGCCCTTTTATTTTGTTTCTTGGAAAACATACTAGTTCAGGTTTCCATCATGTGTATGCATGCATTACTAGTGAGTTTTTTGGGGTTAGTAGAGGGATATTAGAAAGAGACAGAGGTATCTACTCAAAAATTTACTTCATGCTGTGCACTATCGTCTTTGCAAATTTTTGAGAAGAAGTAAATAGCAGAGTCAGGTTAAGACTTTAAACTTGGAGGTCTTGGGTTTGAACCAAAGTGCAGTGGGCTTCCACGTTACCTATGTAGATATATACATGTGTATCTATGTATGTCCATAATATGTAGTTTTGACTTAAGACTTTCTGGTATGACGTACCAAATTGTATGAAATATGCACATGTCTTGCACTATGGTTTTTACCATTTTTTTCAGTTAGTTTAAAGTTGCATCACCACGTTTGTTTCAGGTTTTATCCATATCATTATGCTCCATTTGCTTCAGATCTTAAGGATCTATCTGATTTGGAAATAACGTTTTTCATCGGAGAGCCATTTAAACCCTTTGACCAGCTCATGGGAACACTGCCAGCTGCCAGGTTTTTTCTTTTCTTTTGTATATGTATTTAGTCTTTTAACATTTTATGTTAAATGTTTTTTCTTTCTGCTTATATTTACAGTTGCCTATGCTAATGTCAATTTATCTGTCACGTTATAGTTCTGGTGCTTTGCCAGACGGATATAGGAAACTGATGATTGATCCGTCATCACCTATCTATAATTTCTATCCCTCTGGTAAAATTTTTTAACTCTTGGTGGTCTTTTTATCTGGTGAAAATTCCTTCCCTTTTCCAAGATTACTGAGATTACTCTGTGTAACAGATTTTGAGATTGACATGCATGGCAAACGCTTCGCGTGGCAGGTAAATTCTTATCTACCCAGTTAACTTATCATTTATTTTTCTTATCTGTTTCAACAACACTTACCTCTAATTTTCTTTTATCAGGGTGTTGTCAAATTGCCATTCATTGATGAGAAGAAGTTGCTTGCTGCAACAAGGAAACTTGAAGATACTTTAACGGTCTGAATTGTTGTGTTAGACTAGTATGCGTTACTCTTAAATGATGCATGCTAAATATCCTCAAGTCGTTTTCATGCACTAGCTATTTATTAAAATGCTTTTAGTTGATCCATTTTGCTAATCCTTAAGATAATATTTGCAGGTAGAAGAGCGGTTTCGGAACAGCGTGATGCTTGATCTGCTATATGTTCATCCTCTTCATCCTTTGGCTTCACAAGTTTTTCCGTACTATCAAATTAACTGTCAATTAGCCCCACATGAAAGACTTGTATGGTCAATTGACACAAATGCTAGGTTGGTTAATCAGTGTTCATCAATAGCTAAGTGTTCACATTTGAAGGAAGTTGACTTAACATCTGTGATTTGCCACCCTCATCTGTTGATTCATTTGCAGTGGTGGAATGAATGGATATCTTTGGTTATCTGACAGGAATGGTTGGCAAGGTGTAGTCCCTTCTCCTGTTAAGGGATTGCCGTATATAGCATCAAACCACGTTTTGTAAGTCTTCTGTGGTTCTATTGCTATTTTTGTCTTGAGAATTGTATTGATCCCTGTAATTCATTTCGTGCATTTTTACCTTGCAGGAATGTTACATATCTTAATCCTTCACGTCATAAACACATTCCAGAACTTCCAGAGGGTGTTATGATACCCAAAAAGGTATTTGATTCCTTACATAGCACCGGTTTTAATTTACTAGCTGCAATTAGAGAACTCAAGGATGTATGAGATTCCTCTCAAACTATTTCCTATAGTGCTCTCTTTGATGCTGAGAAACATTATGGAAGCATTGTTGGGTCCATCAACAGAGTTTATGTTTAAACATGTGCATGTTGGTCTTGCAGGTTCTAACACCGCTTGACATTAAACCTTTTCCTGTCTTGTGGCATGAAGACAATGCTGGGCGGCGCCAGCAAGGCAGAGATAGGTGAGAGTGCTTTATCTTAATTTCATGGAATATACATGATCTTAGAGCTCTGTTTATGATTTTCTATCATCCCTACTTGGAAGCTAGGGTAGAATTCAAGTCAACTTGGAATTTAGTCTTGGCCTGATCATGTGAAATGTAGTGCTAATATCTGTTCCCTTGGAAAAAGACATGGGTATTGGAAAACTAGTAAATCTTGCCATCAGTTTAGTGTCTTTGCTGGGATTCAGAGTGTCCTCAGAATTATTCAAGGGCCTCCAAATTGCAGATGGTTATTAAAAATTTTATTGCTGAATTTGTTTGACAGGCCACGAGTACCTGGAGCAATAGTTGGCCCTCAGCTAGGAGAGGCAGCTCATCGTCTTGTCAAGAACACTCTTAATATCAAATCGAATGGCTCATCCTCTGGGTGGGGGGAGCAACCACCAATTTTTAATATCTCAAACAACTACTCAAGCATTAGACCAAGACCTGCTGGACCATCAGGTTATGAAAGGGGCTTTTTTGATGACCCCAATCATTATTATAGCAGTCGGCCACGACCAGCTGGACCGCCAGGTTATGAGAGGGGATATGGCGATGACCCGAATCATTATGGACGATACTATAATCCACCAGGCATAATGGGTAACCCAAGACATCCCTCATCAAATGGCATGCAAAGTATCAGAAACAACTTCAGGGCACAGGACAGATTACAGAATCAGGAACGTCATCGTGATTTGAGGACTGCAATGTCTGCTTTGACATTGGATGGAAGTGCCAAAGGTAGAGCACATGCGGAGATGTCTTCACAGATGCCAAATTCTGGATACCCACAAAATTTAGGCCACCAGACCGAGCAGAATAGTGGTGCTCTTCCCACACCACCTACCAAGTGGATTAATAAACCGGTGAATGTAAATACTGGAACTTACTTAAAACAAGAAAATGCATCAAGTGGAGCTTACGAGAAGCAGATGAAGAAGGTTTATCAGATGAAGACTCGTCCACAGGAAATGACAGGCCCCGTGAACCAGCAGTGATCATGATTCCAGATGGACTTGCCCGTCTTTTGACACAGGCATGTCCATATAACAATAGCAAGTCTTTATTGGGTAATATTTATCAGCAGTTCGCTTAACTTTGATATCCAGTCACATGTTGCCTCCTGATATGTCATCCTGAGAAATTAACCACTAAAAGAACTTGCTGTCATGTGAGCACCATGTTACCGTATGGCTGAAGCAATGGTTTGGGTAATTAGAATTTGAGAGATTAATCAGAGTCTGTAGTTGTGTCAAACTTAAAGAATCTCCGTTTAATTTGATTATTCGTAGGTTTCTAGGAACACGTCTTAGTTGTTGGGGATTAAGCAGAATCTGTAGTTGTGTCAAAATTCAAGAATCTCCATTTAATTTGATTATTCATAGGTTTCTAGGAACACGTCTTAGTTGTTTGGGATTCTACTCAAAACTAGGACACTGAGTGTTGTGTCGACGTAGGAACCGGAGTTAGATTGTCATTTGAAGTGAACTGCTTAAGCATTTTCTTTAATGTGTACAAGTTGTATAATAGGGCATCATGATTGTAGGCTGTTGATCTAGGGTGATAAGAATCTCAACTGTTGTCATTATTTTCAGTATACACAGGTTCACATTGTGTTGAATACCTGAGCAGAGAAACTGTAATTGTTATAATATTCGTCGTTCCAAGTTTACGTTTTGCCTACTCTCTATTGCAACACTTGGATAGATAGGCTCAAAGTTTAAAGATTTTGACTTTGTATGGAGCTCCTAGTTGAGCTTATTCAGGAAGAAGTGATTGTATTGTATTGAAATTATGTAAATTGTCTTCCCAAACATTTCATTTTTGCCTTGAATAGCTCTTCTTTGTTACCTTTCTCCTAGTAGGATATTATCTTTTGAAAGTCTTTATGAAGTATTTTCCCAAAGTCAACATGTATCTCAATTAACTTTAATTAAATAATTTGTATAATTTTCTTTTTAATTATAAGATGCTAGAGTCATAAATTTTACATCGAAGAGAGAGTTCTTGAAGGGGAGTCGATGAAGGATGTCAATCTTAGAAGTAAATCATAAATCTCGTATCAGTTAAGAGGTCATATCATTTTTGACGAGTTAAAGTTAATAATACTTAATAAAAATTAGTGTGGATCATGGCAATGTCTAAGATAGTTAAGAGGTCGTTTTAAGGAGGTCATAGAGGTGAGATGAGTAACAATTTCAACATGTACATGTGTGTTCAAGAAACACATCGTTACATGTTTATCAAACGTATCTCACGTTGGCACGCATAGGTACTTTGAAGTAGTCTTTAGTCGTGGCAAGGTTGTACAGATTACAATGCTGTGATAGTTTTAGGTTTTCACAGATTGAGAGTGCTAATCTATTGCCTTGGCTAGTTGTTTCAATCCATGCCTTGGTTTAACAAGAAGGAACAAGTATCTCTAAGGGCAGGCCAGACTGCCAGAGAGTGATCAATCTTTTTACTTAATAGTTTCAAAATTAATGTAGGTGAAGAAAGAATTTCAAACTACCAAAATGAAGCAGCTTTCCATTTTTGTTTCCTATTATAATATTTTCTACTAGACCTCCAAGCAATTGATCTGAAACCTAACCTATATATGGTAACAGATTCAGCTATGATTGGCACAGATGCTGATACCAGAGAGCAAATTTCAGGCTTTCACCAAGACATCCACAAAGCCTGAATCAGAAAATGAGATACCTATGAAGGCAGGAACAGAAGGATGAATGGATGAAATCTTTTTTCTATTTGCAAAAATACCACAGAAAATATTATGCTTTTAATTATGCTACAAAGAGTGCAATACAGGAACTCCTTATTGCAAAAAGTAACCACTCAAGAAGAGCAAGAAAAAGAAGAACAAGGATCCATATATTAATAAAGCTTTTTGTCCAGAAGTAAGAGCATTCCCTCCCAATCCGAACTGCAGGTTCTGTGCAAAACCTGCAATCTCCACACGCTTACTGTCGAAGAAACTCTGTGCAGCCCCGCAAGTAGGGCATCTCCAATCTTCAGGCAACTTGTCAAACTGAAGCCCTGGTGGTATCGGGTACGAAGGGTCACCCACTGCTTCATCATACTTGAACCCACACGACCTGCACTCGTAAATCCCCGTGTTCAACACTGCGAACTTTTCTTCTAACCTGCGTTTGTCAAACTTGTTTTCTTTAGTACCAGATTCTTGGGATGGTGGGGGTTGGTTCTCTTGTTGGTCTGAAGCTGGTGGTGTGTCTTGGCTGTCTTCTTTGGAAACATCAACAGAATGGATGGTGAAATGCAGTCGCTTTCTGCGGGGTTTTTTGGTGGTGAGTGAAATTGTGGAGAGCACCTTTGGGGAGAGGAAGAGATGAGGTTTTTGTGGTTTTGGAGAAGCTTGGGTTAATTGGTGGAAAGAGAAGGTGAGTCTTGTTGTTGCACAAGCCATTTCAATGGAGTTTTCCCTTTCTTTTTTTTTTTTTGCTTTTTTCCTGTTTTGGGTTTTGTTCAGTTAGTTAATTGATGATTTTTTGGGTACTGGGTGGAGGAGAAATGAAAGGGATCCATGGAAGGGCAAATGCTGTTCCTTTGAGGAGGAGTTGGATAAGGTGGAGAAATGTTTACCAGAGGTACTACATTCTTCTCATGGGCTGATTTTGGGTTTGACTTAGGTCCAAGTAAAGCCCATTTCACTTTTGTTTACTATTATAAATTCTCAATCTTAACAACCAAAATGTGCTACTTAAAGCCTTCCTTTAGGAAAATCTGTAATTTGAGAAATTTTTTTAACTACCCAATAGGCATTACATTTGAAAAGGTTATTAAATTATTTAAAAATTTTAAATAAATTTTTATTTTTTATTATATTTAATTAAATTCTTATATTTTTATTTTAAATCAAACAATTTTTATACTTCTATTAATCAAATATTATTTATTTATTTTTTTGTAAAAAGAGAAATTCAATTAATCAAACATTAACTTGCACCATTAAAAACACTAATGATCATGTCATTATATCACATTAATATTTCACATCATCATTCGTATGATATTATCATATTATATTAATATCATATGATATGTAATGATAAATGACATTTTAATTGATAACAATTAATAAATCAACTATTAATTATAAAAATTTTATTAAATGTAACTAAAAATAAAAATTTAGTATAGTTACACTATTAATTAACGATTGACTACCATTTTCGTCTTTGCTCAAATGAGTAAACCTTTTTAATGATTAAATGTTGGTAATCTTTAATTATATTAGTTTGAGCAACCCAAATCCAAGCTAAGGATGTCAACATGTAGAATATTTATTAATTTTGAAATACCCGAATCCGAACTCTATTAATAAATAAAGAACCTGAATCTCAAATTACTTGAAATTTTTTAAATTTACTACTCTACTCGAACCCTAATACATACCCATATCTGACCCATTTAAAAACCTGATTATACAAAAAAAATTATTAAAATGCTCTTCATGGGTATACAATTATCTAAATCTAAATCCGTATCTGTTTACAATAATATTTTTTATTCATATTTCCTATACATCACTAATAATTATACATCACTAATATTTATTAACGATTGACTACCATTTTTGTCTTTGCTCAAATGAGTAAACTTTTTAATGATTAAATGTTGGTAATCTTTAATTATATTAGTTTGAGCAACCCAACAATCAAGCTAAGGATGTCAACATGTAGAATATTTATTAATTTTGAAATACCCGAATCCGAACTCTATTAATAAATAAAGAACCTGAATCTCAAATTACTTGAAAATTTTTTAAATTTACTACTCTCACTCGAACCCTAATACATACCCATATCTGAACCCATTTAAAAACTTGATTATACAAAAAAAATTATTAAAATGCTCTTCATGGGTATACAATTATCTAAATCTAAATCCGTATATGTTTACAATAATATTTTTATTCATATTTCCTATACATCACTAATAATTAAATTCTATAAATACATAAACAATAAAATTTAAATTTAAATAATCAAAAATAAATATTTCGAATATTAACTTAAATAACTAAGAATAAATATCCAAACAACTTAAATAACATTACAAATTTAATTCATTATATGAGTTTATCCTTAATTAGATGAATTAAAAAAAACAAATAAGTTCTAAAACTATTTTAATCTCACAATTTTTTTTAAAATTTATGTTATAATTTTATATAAATAAAAAAATATATATTATAAATGATAATTTTTATAACATTAATATAAAATAAAAAATAAATATATTTATATTTAAAATATATATACTAAAAAATATATATAAACTTACAAAATAACTTATCCCTATATAATCGAATTGCATATCTACAAATACCTATAAAAGGTACTCATTGTCATCCTTATGCCAGGCGTAGCTTGTTCCCTAAGCTTGCAAACCCGCTGACCATTATTTTTTCCTCTGGTTTCCTTTCATCTTTTCCAGGTTTTTACTAGGGAGAAGTGCATTAAAGCGCAAATCTCCTTTCTTTTATTCCCCAGTCCACCTTTTCCTTCCCTCAAGGCTCCATCCCAAAAGATAAAACTTGCCAAAAAGCTTCTTTTCTCTCTCTTTTTCTTTTCTTTCTGCACCGTGGTAGAGTGGTATATACTTTATGCCACCACGCTCAAGTCATTCACAAACAGAAATAAAATGTGCCCTCAAGAAGTTTCTAACACTCGTTAACATCTGTCTGTCTCAAACAAACTATATTTCCTGAGAAGGCCATAAGTACCAGGTCTACTTCCGACTACCGATATCCCCAGAACATGAGCAGGCATCGAAGCAAATTAAAAACAAATGCAGGGGAATAGTCAAGTATTGGTACCTTAGAGATTCAGCTATTGGACTATCAACATTAATGATATTGAAGCAGCTTCAGCTGAAAATTAGTAGCTCTAGGAATCATATCACGTAAATTACAATAGTTGCATGTTTTACAGGAAACAGGTTAAAGGTCCGATATGAAATAAGTTTCCCAAGTGGTACACAGATACAAGGGAATTGCTAATGAATACAATCTGTGTAAATATTAAATGCATGGCATGCTCTTCTGAGCTGTCTCAGGACCATTGCCTTTCTAAGGTAGTGAATGATAATTATCTAGGTATCTCTAAATTCACAAACCACAATCACAAGCATTTCGTAGGGACAGCATTACAGTCTTTTTTTAGAATCTTACAACAAGTTTGCAATTAATAATGGAATGTAGCAAGCATAAGAAATTATGCCAAGCAATCAGAAACCATTCTCATAGGAAGCAAATGATTCGTTGAAAATGATTCGTTTCAACGCTACCAAGAATTGACAGGCAGGAGTGAAGGAAAGACATTCCCGACCCTTTTCTCCCTCCATCCGACAAATTTCCACTCACCACAAACAAATCACAACTATTAAATGGAATTTCAATTAAAATACAGTAACTTTTTACACAACAATGTAGTAAAATGGCAACTGTTGAATCCATTCTGCAGATTCTACAATGTCAGAGCTCGCATTAATGATAACATCTGTCTTTTATTCTAAGCAAGTCATCCCAACCCATGTATAAAAACCATATATACACAAATGAGAACAACTAGAACAAACTATTGATGGAAAGACTAAACAATTAGAAATCATTATTCTGATAACTGTTCATTTCTATCGAATAAACATTAAAAAAAAAGGGAACACAAAAACCAGTTACTCCCCTACACTAAACCCAAAAAGGAACTCAAAAACCAGTTACTCCCCTACACTATCAGCTATCCATCAATAACCAAGAAATCTTTCATGGAAATAAGCACCCATATTCCAATATCACCCTCCCATCGATCGAAGCTCCTCCAAAGCTGCCTTAATCTGATCCTGCACCAACTCCAACCGCTTGGAATAGACCTCCAACTCCAATATCTGCTGCTTCCGCCACCTCTCATCCATCCACTCCCCATTACCCCCACCACCACCGAAATTCATACTTCCTCCAAAATTCAAAGGCATAGCATTCATTGCCAATCCACTGATCCCTCTTCCTCCACATCCCCCTCCTCCTCCTCCAAT
Source organism: Theobroma umbraticum (assembly GCF_002168275.2). Classification (NCBI taxonomy): domain Eukaryota; kingdom Viridiplantae; phylum Streptophyta; class Magnoliopsida; order Malvales; family Malvaceae; genus Theobroma; species Theobroma umbraticum. The sequence continues at coordinate 8,877,399 of NW_018397259.1, read as the reverse complement.
TACACTACCTAACAACTCCTTAAACAAGGGTGTTAAGCAACTCCTCACCGTCTCCTCTATTACCCCCGCCACGTTCCCTCCTCCTCCACCACCACCACCAAATCCCTCCACAATACCATTATCATTAGTACTCCTATTATTGAAATTGTTATTATTATTATTAGCAATCACAAATCCATCATTTAAAACTCTTTTCTCCTCCATTTTTCCTCCTTTACTCCTTGACCTTTTCTTCGAGGCTGCGGATTTCGGCGTAAAATTCTTTTTCTCTCCGCTTTCATCAATTAAATTAACATTGTTATTATTATTTTCATCATCATCTAAAACATTATCTTCTACTTTTCCAACACAATTACTCCAGATCTTTCTAGAAATTTCAAAAGTAGCTTGATCATGAGGGCTTTTGAAGGAAAAATCTTTACCTGAACTGATCTTATTCATCACGTTTCTATATTTCTTCTTCAATCTTCGAAGCTTCTCGACTAATTGATTCTTGTTGAAATCCAGCTGGAGCTTCGATTTGATTTGATCATAAAACAGCGCCGTATCATGATGATGATGATGATGAGAAGAAGAAGAATTCGAGGTTGTTTTGAAGATGAATAATCGAGAAACCCTTGAAGAAGCTCGATCTCGTCTTCGTCAGTCCACAACCGCTGAAATAACCGTCGCGATTCATCGAATTGCGACGGCGGAGGAGGTTTTTTCTCCGTTACGGCGGATTCAATTCGTTGGCGTTTAGATTCAGGGGGTGATTCGTCATTTGGAACGGCTGCAATGGTTCGGCGGTAGCAGAAGGGACGGCTAGAGGAACAGCGGGGATTGCGGCGGATGATACGGCGGAGGCGGCGGCAGCGCTCGGTTGAGGGAGTAAAGAGGGGAATTAATGTCCTCTTCCTCTTCTAATAATTCTTCGTCTTCTTCGTCGTTTAGAACGTCGTCGTTACCATTGAGGACGTCGTCGTTTTCGTCCAGGTCGTTGTCGGAGGAAGAGGGTTCCTCGTCGTCGTCCTGAGATTCCTCAAAAACGGCATCGTACTGCTCCGAAGCCATGAGAGGAAAAAAGAAAGAGAGAAAACTGAAAGAGGATCACGAGGATTCGCAGATTAAAAAGCGTGTTGGACTTTGTGATGGGTGGGGTGGTGGTGGGGGAGGGTTAGTTTTGGTTAGAGGTAGGCCGTGTGGGGGTGTGTGAGAGAGCGAGTTGTAACAGTTCAACGCGCTTACTAGGCGCGTGTTCGGTCCATGAAAATGGAAATTTAAAACTTAGATGGAAAAATCAAATCAAGATTTCTTTTTATTTCCATTTTAATGACATGAAATGTTATATTCTCTTCGATTTTCCCAAAAGAGAAATTAAAAAAAAAACAAAGAAACAGAAAGATTTAGCACGTACATGTTGACTTAATTGATAATATGGTAAACCATCAAGGACATTATTTTAATATCAAAAAATATTTTAAAAAATTTTATACATTATTTTTTAAAACATAAACCAAGTCGTTCTTCCAAAGATGGAGCTAAAGAATTATCGTGTGGTATATGTATAAAATTTAATATATATATAGTATTATTATTCTTATTATTATTAAATTTTGATATAAATCTCAAAATTAAAATTTTAAAAATTATACAATATGCCTTTTTATATGCCAAAGTTCGTGTTATCCATGGCATTGATCTTTCTTTCTTTTATTTTTTTAAACCTTGAGGTTGCTAGGAGGCTTCTCAATTATTAAAAAAATAAAATATGAGATATTTATGTGTTTAATTAAAGCCTGCTTGGAAGTTACTTACAAGAGCTTCATATGACTTTTTCTTCCCTAGTTGATGTCAATGTGAAACAACTTGATATTTTTGGTATATACTTTTCCAACAAGGACGAGGAAGATTGACTAAGTTTTTCCATATTAGTTTTTGTAGCTTACCTTGTAACTTCAAATTCTTCTTTTAAATTAACTTTTTGGTCAGGTTATTTAATTATACTTTTTTAAGAGAAATATTAATCCGCACTTATTGATAACAATATTTTAATTATTTTTATAATAAAAGTTGTAATTAATATTTTTTTTTCTTAATTTAGTGAAGATTGTATGTTAACTAATTTTTTATAGTATTTTAACTATTAATTTTTTCTGTCAAGTTATTTGATTATAGTTTTAAGGGAAATGTTAATTGATATTTAAGGATAATTTTTCAAAATAAATATTTTTAAAATCGTGAGTATTTAGTTTTTTAAAATTTTTAAATTTATTTATTAACTAGATAATAATATTTGATTCAATGATCATGTATGCAATCCATGCACTGACAATGTACCAAATATACACGTTAATATTAAAATATAAAATTTTTTCCTTCTAATAATAGGTTTATGCTCTATAATAAAAATGTTATATAAGTAAATTAAAATCCGAAAACTTCTCCATTTTGTGTTGATGTCTTTGAAGAAAATCTAAGAAACTTTATACTTATAAATTTCATAATTTTTATAAAATTAACATATGGTTTTCTCCTAAATATGTAAAATGACAAGATCTAATATTCATCTTTTTACTCCAAATTAAGAGAATTTTTTTTGAATTTATATATTTAATGTATTATTAGGATATAGAATCTATATATTGTCAGTGTATAGTTGTTACACTATTAATAAACCCAACATTATCATATCATTAATAAAAAAAATAAAATTGAAACCCTTCAAAATAAATACTCATGATTTTTAATTCTTTATTTTGAAAATTTTTTTAATTTTTATTTTTTTACATTTACGAAATGATACATGATCAATAATTGGTAGTGTATAAATACTATATAAAATGTAAACTAAAAAATATTTATTTTAAAATTTTATCTTTTATACAATAAAGAGAAAGCATGAATCTTTGACTAAACTAATAAATATTCAAACAAGGGCTTATGACTGGCCATTAGTCGTAAAAAGCAAAAGAAGGATTATTTTATTAAAAAAATTAAAAAAGAAAAGCAAAAAAGGCCAAAAGATACAACGTGACGTGGACACGAGATTGCCTAGATTTTTACGTGGCAAAATATAAATGGCTCGAACACATCCTCTTTTTAAGGATGACGTGCCCGGATCCCTATATATATATATATATATATTTATATCCGTACGGACACTCTCCGATCACTCTTGGGAAAGGGAAAAGCTGCGTCCTCTTAAAAAAAGTTTCTACAGTCGTCCGCCATTGGAATTTTGATTCCCAAATCCTAGCCCCTTCTCCCATTTCAGTAAAAACCCTAAGCAGCATTAATCCAGATCTAAACCCTTAATCATCACAGATTAATCTCTTTGATCTTCTCTAATACCAGGTTTTACTCTACATTTACCTTTTTAATCCTTTTTAACTTGTCATTTGTATGTGTTTTTGATTAATAACATAACCTAATAGTAGTGTATATTTTAAATTAACTGCACGAATTAAGTTTGATATTAATTAGATAATTGATTCGATAGAGCATTTTTTTTTATTTAATATTATAGGAAGTAATATAAAAATGATATTTGTTTCTTGCGAGTGACGTAAGTATTCAAGTTTGATCATATTGAGATTATAATAATTATAAAAGAAAAGTTTGTGATATCTGTTTAACGGAGTGATTATAAGCTAATAATTCATGTTTGTTATGTTGAGTTTAAAGAAATTATTGCATTAAAGATTTTAAAATGCATAAAGGAATTGATCATTGTTTTTATGTACAGTATTCATTTATTTTGTTGATGCTTAGATTGGAATTTTTTGATTGACAAAGAGAGACAAAAAGGAGGGAATGGCAACTCCAATGCCACCGGGGCTACCAAGGCAACCCCCACCCTCGACTCACAATCCAAATTTCCAGCAAAACCCAGATTCTTTATCAGATAATTTGCAGAAGTTGAATATCAATAAGCCTACTCTTCCCCCATTTATAAGATCACCACCACCCCCCTCCACCTCAGCTCCTTCACCACCAATTTCACGCCCTGGTGCACCACCCCCAGGGGTGGTTCCCAGACCCAATATGCCTCCAAATGTTGGTTCAGTTATACCTTTTGGGGCACCTGGTGGACAGCCTTTGCCTTTTGAAACTAGATCACCTCCAGGGTCTTTACCTTCTTCAAAGGGGGGTGGTCCAGTCATCAGTCCAGTTGGTTCAAATGCACCCCAATTGATTGCTCCACCAAGTGCTTTTGTACCTCCTTCAAGTGCATTGGGTGGTTCAATTAGAAATGGTCCACCAGTTGGGGTGCCTCCACCAATGATGGGAACAGTTAGGTCTCCTGGTCAGGCTCCTAACATGGGGTCTTTTCTTGGGAGCCCTCAGGGTAGTTATCCACCAGGTCCTCGTATGCAATTGGCTTCCCCATTTTCAGCACCATTGGCTGCTCCATTTGGGACACAGACACGGTCACCAGGGCAGGTAAGCATTTTATCATGGTTTATCTCTTCACATTGCTAAGAGAATTGGATTTGAGTTCTTTCTCTTTTTCCTCTTTGATGTATATGGTGCATTGCATTATTGGTTAAATTATGACTTTGATTTTATATTAGAATCGTTTGGCTCTGTTGGATAGCTTAAAGTATATAGTACAGAGGAAGTAGGAAGCAATCTCTATGCAATGCTATTTTCCAAGAAAATGTGTGTCTGCCTGATTTGAGACACAAGGGAAAAGAAATATGTAAAATAGAAGTGGGACAAATCAGGACATCTGACTTTCCATTTTTAAAACAGATGGTTAATCTTTGTAATTGTGATAGATTTGATGTTTGGTTGGTGTAATAATTTAATGTAAAAAGCTCAAAGATGTAGTTGCAGAATTACTCTTTAGGATAGAATATTATGGTGCCGAATAATTTCATCGTTCATGATGAAAGTTCAAATACCCTAAGTACATTCCAGTTAACTTGTGGAATCTTCTACCAATGTTGATATTTTCTCCTGTATGAGGGCATCACCAGAGTTAATATCTACAATGGAATTCGGTGGTTAGTTATTTTATAATTTCATAGCTGGTTTTGTGAAATTTAATGAGGTGGTATTGACAGCTTTTTAACATAAAAGTTTACCATCGTTGAACTTGGCTAAAAGCTTATGAGAGGTGTGTATCATATAAAGTAAGAGAAAATGAGCTTTTCTGAACCATTTGGTTCTTCTGATAGTTTTAACTTTCAACTATCAATGACTAGCTAGTACATTTATTATGTTTTTAACCCCAGAATTTGAGAATTTATTCTGGTGGGAGTATTTGCTGTAAATAAAAGTGACTGCTTTCTTTGAGAAAAATTCTTCATTTCATCCTCTCAATTGCTTTAGGTGGCCCTGCCTGCTGCGGCACCTGATGCTTTGCAACCACCTAGAATGTTCGGAATGCCACCTCTGCAACCAAACCAATTATCCCATGCCATTGATCAAACAGGGACTAGTTTGGAAGGCTTGAGGAAGTCTAACTCAGATCAAGTCCCAAGGCCCAGTCCAAGTTCCTCAATAATTCTGCACGACACTCGTCAAGGCAATCAGGCCAATCCTCCTCCGGTATCGCATCTGATCCTTAACTCCCAAAATATAAGAAGAAAAAACTGCTAAATTAAGGTTTTATTATTATTATTTGGTTGTATTATTTTTATTTCTAGGTTTTATTTTCCTCCTCCCCTCCCTTTTTCTCATCTTTGTTTGTTAATTTTAATTCTATTGATGTTGTTCCATCATGCATTATTTGTTTCCTTGAAAAGCCTGCTACTAGTGAGTACATTGTCACAGACACTGGAAACTGCAGTCCACGCTATATGAGATGCACAATCTATCAGGTTACGGTCAAACTTATGATATTCATATGGACAATTAATTTCATATTTTAAGATAATATATAAAGAATGTTGTATGAAATGATTTGTATCACTAACATGATCTCATTCCACATTTTGACAGACGCCTTGCACTGCTGACCTTTTAACAAATTGTGGCATGCAATTTGCATTATTGGTTCAGCCTTTGGCCCTTCCTCAGCCATCTGAGGAGCCCATTCCGGTATTCATTCTTTCTTCTGAAACATGTATGTGCTACATCTGGCATTTCTGTAACTCAGGTTTCTTTTTTGTTCATTCCTAAGAGGATTAAAGAGAAAACAGTTATTTTGATTTCTTTTATGAAACTTTCATGGCACAAATAGAGACATCAAACTGTTTGATGCCATCTATAATGTTTTTGCCAGTGAACAGCCTTGGAATGTTGAATCAAGTTAATAGACTTCCTCACTGTTACCAATTATTGGCATTTTATTGATGCATTGATCTTTGATACATGTGTATGAGAGGGCTTATTCACCTTGTTCTCTGAAAGGAATTCCTGCTTTTTAGATTCTTTGCTGTTCATCTATACTTGCATATTGGTAGTTGGCTTGTTTCATGGGTGACTATCTATGTGTTTCTTGTTTGTCATGAAAGCTTTTGTCCCAAAATTTTGTGTAACGCTCTTCCATTCAACAGGTTTGCAAATTCTTCCATCTTTTTCAAATATCTAATTTCCTTGTAGCTGGGGAACTTGATTAGATTGATGTGAGTGAAAAGTATGAGGTTTGCTCCAGAGAAAGCAATTTGTCATTGAGGTCTTTCATTGTGAAACAGAGCACTCAAAATACTTACATCTTCTCTTTTATCAAAAAGATTTCCTAGAAAGTGATTGAGTTGTCGCAGAAGCTACCTTTTGTGATGCCTGAAAGAGAATGTTATTCTGTGATGTGATACACCCGGGCACCAAGATGCAAAGTTCCAGTACACTATACAAACCAACATAATATTTGTTAGAACCTAAAGCAAAGAAACAGTTTATGACTGATAATGTGAGAACAGTTTGGATCACTTCCAACTTTTATTTGGAGAAACACCTGCCGGAAATTGCATAGTTTTGAATGAATAAAACATCTGACAACAATCATATAGTTTTATTATCTAAACTTTGTTTTCACTAGGTTGTGGATTTTGGAGAAAATGGTCCAATTCGATGCTCTCGTTGCAAAGGCTACATCAACCCTTTCATGAAGTTCATTGATCATGGCAGGCGGTTCATTTGCAACTTTTGTGGTCAGTATTGAATGTTGCTGCTGTTTTCTCCTTTGGTCAATAGTTCATAAAATAATTGTGGCACATATCGCTTTTGTGAAGTTATGCAATTCAACATATATTTTATCGTTACTGGCAATGGGGAGATTGCTTTTTGTAAAAAAAATCTTGTAACATACAGGTATCAGTCTACTCTCAAAAACCTATAGTTATTATATATTAGGTTACTACTTTCTGGTGGGCTTGTTTTAAATAGTTTGAGAAATGGAGACTTCACAACATGCTTTTAACCTTCCCCTATTCTAATCCAGGGTTTATTGATAATACTCCGCATGAGTATCAATGCAATCTAGGTCCAGATGGTAGGCGTAGAGATGCTGATGTGAGGCCTGAGCTATGTAAAGGAACAATTGAATTTGTTGCAACAAAGGAATATATGGTTAGTTAATTCATTAAACCTGTTGGCTCTATGGTAACAGAACTTTCATTTCCACTTTCTTTTGACCAGTTTAGTTATTGTATATGTCTGGTTCTCTCAGTTGTTGAAGAATAGAGTAATAGATCAATTCACTGTGGGCTTGGTTTGTCTTGAGACTAGCTTCATCCGGAGCATAAAATGCATAAAAATCAGCTTGAATTTGTGTGGCTCCACGAAATGTCTGTTTTATTTTGGCACTACATTGATTTGATCCCATTGATGGTGTCCCTGCCCCTCATTATACTTATACGGTTGTCAGAAGCCTTTGTTTCTTACTTAAGCTTTTAATTTGGCATATATAGCCTCTGCATGGTTGTGACATTTGCTGCTTAATTTGTGTTATAACATCATTGCTTTCTTCTTCTCATAGTCCTCTCCTGTCATTTTCTCTGGGTTTTCAAGGATGTAATTCTCTCTAACATTTTTCCTAATTTTCAGATGCGAGATCCAATGCCTGCCGTGTATTTCTTCCTTATTGATGTTTCCATGAATGCAATACAGACTGGTGCAACTGCTGCAGCATGTGCTGCAATCAACCAAGTCATTGCTGATCTTCCTGTGAGTTCGTAGTTGTGTTTATTTATTTGACTCTATTTCCTTCTGGCATCTATTGAGCATTTATAAATCAAGTCATTGCTGATCTTCCAGTGAGTTTGTGGTTTTATTTTTTTCTTTAATATGACTGTATTTCTTTCTGGCATCTATTGAGCATTCATAAGTCAGATGGCCTGTGCTATACAGTCTGAAAATTGAGGACTGAATCTGTGTCGACAGACACAATGGCAGGGAAGTAATTTCTGCCAAGTTCAAGGACAAGAATGTTATGTGAGTAATTTGGACAATTTCGGTCTTTGTTTGGACCAAATAGTATTTTTGAATTAGATATAGCCTTTTCATTGCAGCTCCTGCAATCAACATTCATTCTTTTTTCTAATGTCATTGATTGTTTGAGGGGAAATTTGCTGAGGGTAAATCACACACAGAAGGCATATGGTCCTGTCGTGTAATAGTCATAACTTTGCATTCTTGTGTAGAGATAAAGTTCAAATTTTCTTTTTCTATGCTTCATCTAATAATATCTTCTCAAATTATATCTGTATTAAAATATGATAGGACATATTTAGAGTTAGTGAAAGGAGTCAATGACAGTAACAAAGCTTTATCTAGTAGGATAAGAACTGTTGGACTTGCTGTTGCAGCTCCAAATGTTGAAGATATGATGTGTTCTGGAAGTTACCATCTTGAATGATGAACTCTAATAATGGGAGTTATGGCCCATTATTGAAAGTTTACTTCTAAAGTTTCCAGTGATGCCTCCTTTTGCACCATTGCTGTGGTAGAATGGCAAATAGAACTGACAAGGGAGTACTATATGGGTGATTCCCTTTTTATATTCTGTCTTTATTGAAATCTCCTGATTAGTAGACAATAGTTCTAATTGTGTATAAAGACATAGTCATGATAGGAACCTACCCTGGATAATTAATTAAGTTTTCATATCTCTTGTAACTGGATAAATTTTTTTAAGTACATTCTCTACTAAGGAGAAGAACTTCAATTGGATGTGTGTTCTTTTATAGTTTAAACTGATACATCCATTTTGTAGTGGTAATGTTCATCTAATTATGCTCTGAATTGCAAATACAATATATTTGTTTTGCTTATATTGCATTCTTCATTGTCCACTGACTTTTATTTTGTTAGTCATTTAGTAAATTATAAAATCTATCCTTGTTCATTTAGTGTGAAAATGGCTACCAATTGTCTTGGTGTTTGTATGATCGCAGGAAGGTCCTCGGACAATGGTGGGAATTGCAACATTTGACTCAACTATCCATTTTTATAATTTGAAACGTGCACTGCAGCAGGTAACATTTAGTTGCAATAAATTTGCCTTCTTTCAAGTGACAATTAGTGTTTCGTTTCCCCTTTTTAAACTATATTGAATTGACAATTGCCTTTTAACATATCATTTTTTTTTGTTTTTTTTTCTAAATTTTGAATGAGATACTTCCGCACTATGCTGCTAAATGATATTATATATACGAATAATTTTATATGTAAATTTTCTTGATGAATGGTAACATATGGAAGATATAGATAGGACTATGTTATTACTGTATTTTCTTTGTGTTGTGATATGCAAGTTCAGTCTGTTAGAGTATGTAGCTGAATTTCTTTCCTATCTTTGGATTTGGTTTCCGTCTTTTACTATCCTTGACAAGTATTTTGCCTATACACTCATTAAAAATGTTTCAGACTAATTTAACATTCAACTTTTGCTGCAGCCATTGATGCTGATTGTTCCAGATGTCCAGGATGTTTATATTCCTCTAGAAACTGATATCATTGTTCAGCTTTCAGAGGTTGGCTTTTCATATTGAACTGTTTGTAATTTGAATGAGATTTTTTTTTTTTTGAGTTACTTTGAATAATTGTCTTCAGTAACAACATTTTACGTTGGATATTTGGATTTAGAGCCGTCAACATATAGAGCAACTGCTGGAAAGCATTCCAACCATGTTTCTGGACAACAGAACTGCTGAGTCAGCTTTTGTTGCGGCAGTCAAGGTATCTCCTTTTTGACGTAGCAGGTTTTTTCGTCCTTGGTGAATGTACATGTTATAAATGTTGTATGCCAAAAACTCAAATCAAATTAAGAGCATTGTAAAAGTCCAATCTGGTTGGTGAATTTTATTAATTCTTTATCTCTAAGGCACATTTCTTAAAGCATTTCTAGAGCACCCCAAAGATGCCAGATTTTAATATTTTTCCTAAGAGTTTTCTGCTTTCATTTTTTTTTTTGTGAGATTAAGGCTTTCTGCTTTTATATTATGATAAACATGATTTTCAGCTTTTATATTATGATATTCTAATCACAATCGACTTGTTCATTTGACTTTTTACACTCTATTCAACTTTGCTATTGCTTCAGCCAACTGTTGGAAATGCAAGTATTCTAGCTGATTCAGTTTGTTTAAGATTACACCTTTTGAACTGTTTCATTCCTATTTCAGGCTGCTTTCTTGGCAATTAAGAGTACTGGAGGGAAACTTTTGGTATTTCAATCAGGCAAGAATTTATGTTTTCAATGTTGTATAAATCAGCCTACATATATATATATATATATATATATATATGATAACATGTTCACATTAACAGCATGTAATGATGGATAAGTGTACTGAAAAGAAACACTTGAATCTGAAGTTGCAGCATAAACTTTTTCAAGATTAACCAGAAGCTTCTATTACTAAATATCGTCTTCTTCTATCCTCTTTCCTTCTTACATGAGTGCGCTGTTCTCTGTCTACTTTTACAAGTTTGATGTGGGTTGCTTGGAAATTGTTCCATTTTTCTTCACTTGTTTATTTTGAAATAAAAATTACGAATTTAGGGTTATTGAAGTGCAAAAATTACTTGATCTTTGTTTATAGATTTGGCCATCCCTTTGTAATTAATGTGAGAGGCTTTTGATTTATTGTCCTTTACATCTTCAAAATGGATTTCTCTTTGTATGGATTATGAGATTTCTTCTTAATTTAGCTTTATTTTATTTTTTATGTTTCATTTTGAAGTTATGTCTGACTTACTTTTTTAACAATTATTAGTTTGATACTTGAAAGTACTCCTGACTACTTGAATTACCTGTGTGTATTGTTTGCATGGCTAGATATTGACAAGCTGACACACTATTTCAAAGTTGTTTGTTGCATTTCACTTAGAGGGATTTCTAATGATCATTCTGTGTGCAGTCCTACCATCAGTTGGCATGGTAACGCTTTCTGCACGAGATGCTGAAGGAAGAAATAACACCTCTGCAGGAGAGAAGGTAATTATCTCATTGGTTGTTTTCTTCCAAAGTCTGTGTACTATTTTTATTCTTGTATTGCATGCTTGAGATTGTCATCTATGTTGCCAAGAATGTTACAAATGCACTTTGAAGAGGTGGCTCCTCTATTTGCTTTATTATGCTTAAGTTTTACAGTCCCACATCCTGCTTTAAGAACATTAGGGCATAATGGACTTATGATGAACATTTGGAACAGTTTGCCCAAAAAGAAGATTTATTGGGCACTGCCAGATCATATATTGTTAGGACGCTTCATATGTACTAAACTGAGTATTCAGATATTTTCTATTAACCACGGATGGTATTGAGACTTCAAAGCTGAAATTATTTATGCTTTTCAACTGATAGCTTGAACTTCTTTGCTTCTCTAAGTGGCAAGTTCCAATTGGCCTCATTTTCAGTAGTTCCAATTGCCTGGCAATTTGGGTTTTGTTATTCATAACAACTAGCAGATATATGTAGTGTCTATATGTTAAAATAATGAGAAATATAAGAAAAAGGAACAATTGGTAGAAAACTTAAGTGTAAATTAAGAATGAAAGATTTTGTATTCCTCTGTTTCTTTTTGGCTTGGCTTGTAGTCCTCTCTTGGTTAATTTATTTACTACAAGTGTTAGTCTGACTTCCTTTTCATCCCACCAAGTTTTAATTTACTTGAGTCTGACTTTGTTACTTATATAACATCTATTGGGCCTTGTGAGTCTAGTGGTTTTAAATGAAGTGTTTTGCTATTTGCTGGATTTTAGGAGGTTCATAAACTACTCCAACCAGCAGACAAAACTTTAAAGACAATGGCAAATGAATTTGCAGAGTGCCAGGTGAGCTTCTAAGTGATTTCCCTTTTATCAGTTCAACATGATTCACATATAATTAAAAGTCTGCCTGTGTAGCTCTGGGCATATAGTAGTTGTTACAAATAACTTATATGGGCTAATTGTTTGTATTTCAACATGTTCCAGGTCTGCGTGGATGTATTTATCACTACCCAGACTTATGTAGACATTGCTTCCATCTCTCTCATCCCAGGAACTACAGGAGGGCAGGTATTTTTGAATGTCTGATTATTCTGTTGTCTAAGAATATGCTGCAAACTTTTGGCTCTTGTATAAAATGTAGGAGCTAGAGATATCTTCTGACTCTTAAATCGAACATGTGATATATATCAGTAACATTGTTATAATTCAAAAATTGGGACTGAGATGTGTGATCATTAACTCTTATGTTGTCTGATTTTCTTTGGGCTTTTGGTTACCTTTGTTTATGTACAACTATTTGTTTAGGTGATCCCTTTGTCGTTCTTTGCTATTGTTGATTATTTATTGTTTTCAAGAAGTATTGGTGGAAAAGTATATATCACTCAACTAAACTCCATTCGAGAAATACTAGCTATTGGTGGCTTTCATTTTGGTATTCTTGCTGAAGAAGATGAAAGTGCCAATATATAGACACTTCAATTTTCCCTGCCTTTGCTTGGGCATTGCCTTCACATTGACTATGAGAAAGTGCTTGCATGCCTACATGCTTACATCTTCTTCTTAACACTGGGATCTAGTCTTCTTCATGTCTGTTGCGCACAAAACTGCCAGACAGAACTCTCTATGGCTGGTGTAATAACTGATATGTATTTCAGTTCTAGCAATTTGGAATCTTGAACTTAAACTTGCTGCAACTTTCAGCAGAGGCAAGGGATAACTGTCATGAACAAATATAGGTTATACTTAGCTTATGGTCAAGTAGAAGTTCCACTTTGTGCACAGTCTCTAGACCATGCTAGAATTATACCTTAGTTTCTTATAGTCCTCTGTGCATTTCTGTTGTTTCAAGCTAGCCTTTTGTTAAATGTTTGTGGTTTTAAATTTAGAATTCCTATACATTGGAGGATATGTAATATTAATTTTTAAATAACTTTATAATGAGTACAAGAAATTGATTATATTAGTTAAATCATGGTTGCATCTGTCTTCTTCATAACTTGAGTTCTTATTGTGTTCATTTGCTTTCCTGCTTGTCTTATTTTGTTTAGTTCTTTTCCCATTGCTCTGTGCACTGTTTTTCTTTATAGATTAAATTTAATTCTCCTAAGTTTAATCACAGAACCCACTGCTCATAGCCTCAAAAGGCATTTTGCTATTAGAGTAATTATCCAAATGTCCAACATTGTAGCAAACTGCTGTTGGAAAATTAGTAAAATTTGCCTTTTGAAACTTAGATCCTTGCATCAAACAATGACCACTATTTTCCCATAAGAGTAGTCTGCTACCTGTGTAACGGTAGACGATTGTTTACTTTCCTGGAGGACAAGTCGGTGTCTTTGAGATAGATTTCAAATATTGCTGTTTCTTACTGATGAGAGTCTGCATAGAGAGAAGTCACAGACACGCACACAATGAGGTCATTTGCAAAAATGCATCTCTGGCACAAAGAGTTTCCTTGCCACCTCCGCTCTTATTTTCTCTTTTTCCTTTCTTTTTTTTAACCTTTTTTTTTATTTTAAGGCATTGCTTTTCAAGTTTACATATGTTTCACTCTTTTTCAGGTTTATTACTATTACCCTTTCTCATCCGTTTCTGATCCAGCAAAACTTTACAATGATCTTAGATGGAATATTACAAGGCCCCAAGGTTTTGAAGCTGTGTTGCGTGTAAGATGCAGCCAGGTATCATTGGGGAAGCCAAAATCTTTCATTTTGCTCCCTTCCCTCCCCCGTCTTCCCCACCCAACCCACCCCCACGCCCCCCCACTCCACACACACACACACACACAGAAAATTTTAAACATGACCTCCCTTTACAAATCCTTGGTAATTGATATGTGTATTTTATAATTTGCTAATACTTTTAGTTCTAAATCTAATTACTTATTTGATTTTCTTTTACTTTTTTTTATATACACATTATTAAACTTGATTTTAGCAACTTAAAGTATGAATTTACCTTCTCAATTAATCAAATAAATAATTGACACTATTTATTTTAAGAAAATACATTAAGTAAAAGTTTAGTTGCCATATATTTTGCATACAAATCAATTACGGATGCAGCTTTCCCTTTCTTTTTTCTTCTTTTATTTCCAATCACTCCTTTTAGTTTTTGACAGTTTGCGACTTAAGTGATATTTTTAAACAAAATTATCAGTTAGACTTTAAGATTTTATTCAAATCTTTATATGCGATATCAGTTACAATGTTTGAAATTATAGATTTTTAACCTATCAAAAGAAATTTAAACTTTTTATGCAATTATCTTACTATTTTATTTGAATTTGGCATATATTTTTCTGAATATTTTGATTGAAGGGTTCCATTTATTATTTTTACTCATCTTTTATTTATATTGAATATATAGTATTTTTATCCTAGCTCCAAAGTTGAAATCCTCGCTTCGCCCTTGTATGAGATAATCCATTCTATGTTTATAAAAGATGCTTTATGCTGGGAAGTTAATTTTGTTCCCATTTTTGTAGGGCATTGAAGTGAAAGAATACCATGGGAACTTTTGCAAACGCGTTCCAACAGATGTCGACCTACCTGGGGTCTGTATACTGTTCAAATAATTTTTATTGATCTGTTATCCCATGAGGATTGTCTTTGATAGGCATTGAGCTTATTTCACGTGGTTTTTCTTCATCTTCTTTTAATGTTCTTCTGATTGTTACTCTGCTTGTTTATTATGCAGATTGACTCTGACAAAACTATAATGGTAACTTTAAAACATGATGATAAACTGCAGGATGGGTCAGAGTGCGCTTTTCAGGTACCATTTAATTTCCCTGCTGGGTATCACGGATTTATATCATAATGTCTTCAATTTGCATTTTCTTTTTTTGTTGAAGAATGATTTTTTTATGCTTTAATTTACCATTCTTCATTATCAAGTGTGCTCTTCTTTATACCACTGTCTACGGCCAAAGAAGAATCCGGGTTTCAACTTTGTCTTTGCCATGCACAAGCAACTTAACTAACTTGTTCCGAGCAGCTGACTTAGATACACTATTTGTATGTTCTTTGAAGCAAGGTAAATTACACCATCTTGCATGCTTTGACTTAGTTTGTTCAATAGTGTCTTTTGACCCTCCACAATAGTTTTTTGTTTAGATCTGAAACTTTAATATATGAACATGATACACATTTTAGTCAGACTTTGAGCTTTGAAGGAAATTTGCGTCAATATGGCTTTGTTATTTTATTATTCTACTAGAAGTTGTACTTTTCCTGGTATCTAATTTAAGTTTCATTTGAAAGAAGACTAACTATGTATATGTTCTTTTCTTTGCGCTTGGCCTTCAGTGGCAAACAAAATTCCTTCTACTCCACTCTTGCAAATACAGGAACAAGTGACAAATATCTGCATCAATAATTTGCTTGCATACCGTAAATTTTGTACCACATCAACGTCATCTGGACAGTTTGTTCTTCCTGAAGCACTAAAGCTTTTGCCTTTATACACTCTTGGTAAATTCCAATCTACATATTAATTTATTATTCATTGTGCCTAAAGTTAAACCTCTTTTGACTTTAGATTCTTTTCCCCTGTAAAATGCTTGTATGAGAGTTGTGGATTCTAGAGCTGCCAAAACATGCCTGGACCCAAAACAGTTTCAGTTGGATTTACCTCTTATGGCTGGGAATTCATTTTTTTTTTCTATTGCTGTTTCTTTTCAGCACTAACCAAAAGTACTGGATTGCACATTGATGGGAGAATAGATGATCGGTCTTTTTGGATCAATATTGTTTCCCACATTTCTATTCCTTCAGCAGTTTGCCTAGTGCTCCCACGGATGATTGCTGTTCATAACCTTGATCTGGAGGTATAAACTGGTTTGCCTTTTTTTTGGTGGGTGAGTAGAGCATCTAATCCTCTTTGCAAGACTATCCTTGGAAATATTTCTAACTTTTTGCTTGTTGACAGGAGGAGGGAGGATTTGTTATTCCTCCAACACTTCCTCTTTCAAGTGAATATGTGAGTGAGGAGGGCATTTATCTTCTTGAAAATGGTGTTGATGGCTTAATATACATAGGTAGTTTGGTGGATTCAGTAATATTGCAACAACTATTCGGCATTTCTTCATTTGATGAAACACCTACCCAGGTATTTTGTTTTATTGATCTAAATTATTAATATTTTCAACATTGCAGAAGTTGAATTTTCCTTATTTTTGAAAAAAATTACAAAGTTTGGATGTAGAGTTTGAATTTTTCTTCATTTTAAGTTTGATAATTAAATTTTCAAACACGAACTATGATCATGCATGTGATTATGTAATTACATGTATATTTCAGATTCATATTTTTAGTCACTGTATAAATTATTAGATTGAAACATGTTGTTTCTGAATCTCCAACCTCTGGGTAAGGGACATAATTAGGATTGTTGTCTACCATAACATATGCTACTATACAAGACTTCTAAGTTCTCACTATTTTAAAGACTGGCATGTGGCCTCTGTTTAGCTTCTTTATTTCGTACAAGTGTGCATTTTGTAAACTAGATGGTCCAACATGTACAAAATTGGGAAAAAGCTATTTCCATCTTGTTTTCACCTTGTGGAATCATTTAGAAAGAAGGGTAATCTGATAAAATATAAAAATAGGGACTGATTTCACAAGGAGCATAACAAAAGAAACAATAGAACTGACAATCCAAAATCATTCAATCTTAATGCCTTTCCAACTACTTTCTTTTTAAACTTTAATTGTGTTAAGTATTAAACAATGGCTTTAGGTTTAGTATGCTTACCGGGATTGTAAAATAAGTAGTCTTTTCCAGAAACATGTTAGAAAGACACAATTCCTAGGCACCTGTATAGCTATGCAACATGCTATTTTGTAACTAATAATTTCTTTGCACTCAGTTTGTATTGCAGCAATATGATAATTCATTATCAAAGAAGCTAAATCGTGTTATAAATGAGATACGGCGCCAATGGTGCTCCTACCTCAGGTTTGATTGAGTTGTTTTTGGTAGCTTTTCTTATTTTAAAGGGAATAGACTGTCTTCCAATTGGAAATGAATATCTTTTAAGTTTTAGCTACCGCTCACTATGGAGATAATCTCAAGGAATGCACTTTTGTCATATCTGATTCTTTTTTTTTCCTTGCATGTGCAGATTGACTTTGTGCAAAAAGGGAGATTCATCAGGTACGTTAGTGAATGCAATACCTTAATTACAAAATGGGAAACAAAAAGGCAATTGAATTTTCTCCATTTTAATTTAAACTTTCTTCATCACATAGCTTTCCTCTCTTTTTATAATGCTAGACCTTTCTCAGATAGCTTAGTTTGTGCTACTTCCATGTCGATTGAATTAATGCATGTTACTTGAGGATAATAATGCTATATGCTGCATAACCTATATGATCGTCTCAAGAGAGAATCTAATTTGTAACATGTTTTGTTTGCTTGAATTCCTTTATTTCAGGAATGTTGTTCTTCTCATATTTAATTGAAGACCCGAATCCGAAGGGCGGGCAATCCTATTCTGAGTTTTTGGTATATCTCCATCGGAAAATTCAATCAAAAATGTCTTGATTATTGATTTGGGTTACAAATTCAGTTAACATGCAAGGCCAGGATGGAACTCAAACTGACCAGGGAGAAGAAAAAAGGGACTCTTGCTGAACTTACATGTGTTATGGAACCGGCACCATTTGTCTATTTACCGAAAGAAAGATGGGGGCCGGTTTTTAGAAGGAAAAGGATTTTTGCTTGAGAAAGGTTAATGTTTAGTGACAGAAACTAAGTGCAACATTAAATTGGGCTAAACCTATTTCTTGCCCATTTCCCTCAAACCCCAATTTTCTCCTCACTCTTGTTTACTGGAAGAATCATCCATCAAGGACAAAAGAAGTTAAATCATTGGTGCAAGTTTGGTACTTTTAGTGGTCTAACAATGAAAAGATAGTATCAGCCAATGTCTAAGGAATTTTCAGAAAGAAGCTTGCTTCTGCCTGATAGGAGAATGATTCTACTTCTGTTGGCTTTTCTTAACCTGGTATGAGGAGCACAGCTCCAAAATCATAGTTTAACCTCCCCGGCCATCTGTTTACACGTTTAAGAAATACGATAAAAGAATATCTGAACATTTAACTCAATGATCATACATGTTTCGCCCCTTGATAAAAGAATATAATCTTTAGAGGAAATAAAATCTGTGCCAAAGCCATTTGTTTGTTATCTTCAAAATAAAGGTTACATTTTTTTTTTTTGTTTTACAATATAGCTTTTATTTCTCATATGCTTTTGAAATCAAACAATGCATACTTAGAACTTAAAAGGGGCAGTTTATCACAACCTGCCATCTGTTTCTGGTAATGAAAGATTCAATGAACTGGAGTTAATACAGGGTAAACTTTTCCTTTGTCTTCTCAAATACTTGCTCTGCAATGATAGCACCTGTACCATCTGCTTTCTTGATCTCCAGGTTAGCCTTCTGATAAAAGCCTGTACCTCTCAATGCATCAGCAATGAAATCATCAAACCCGATTGCTATGGCTGCTTCAGCTTTGGCTCCATAAACCAGCCTCTGCTCCACAAGTGCAAAAGATGAAAGAGAAGTCAGACTTTAGGTGATGACATTTAGATATCTTAAGAAAAATGACTCGAAAAGTGATGAGTTTTTGTTGCTGGACCTTGATTCTTGACAAATGGATGGCACCAAAGCACATCGGACAAGGCTCGCAGGAAGCATATATTTCACAGTCCGAGAGCTCAATCTGATTGAGCTTCTTGCATGCCTGACATGGATGTCCACTCCAAGCATTAGTATAAATGGAAAACATGGATGAGGATTCTATAACTGTCCCATATATTTATTCGGATCTTATGAATATCTAATCATGCAGATATAGCAATTTTTAACCAACACTGATGACAATCATGCTGACTTAGCTGCATTTCTGCACCATATTCAATAATTCCCTTTTGTTATTTGTTTTCAAAGAACAAGAAAACATGCCAAATTATTGACTATCACACGACTCCTAGAAAATATAGCTAACTTTTGGCCATTAAAGAAAACAAAGACAGAGTAACGGATAATAAACTTATACCAAATCAGATCTAAACAGAGCAAATTGATCACAATAGAATCACAGAATAACGCTGAAACATCCCCAAAAGAATGCACGATATGATATCTTTATCTTCCATCGAAGTGATCATATTTTCTTAAGATTAACAAATAACACCCTAGCTTTTTGTAATGTTTCAAGGGTTTTAGCAATTGGCACTTTAAAACTTTTTAACTAAACAGATAAATTGGATGAGGCAATTTGATTAATTTTTTTGGTCTAACCTCTCTAATAGCAGTAACCTCAGCATGGGCAGTAGGGTCAGTGTTTTTCAAAACCATGTTGTGACAACTGACAACTACTTCATCGTTGCGAACAACAACAGCACCAAATGGGCCTCCATCTTTACATTCAACCCCTTTATATGCTTCTTCAACTGCTTGTGTTAAGAATTTGTGGTCTCTATCCTGTACAGCTGGTTGAACAATAAACAGAAAAAGGACATGTTTTTTTAACTATCAACCAAAGATCAAGCATTATGTTTTTCCCAAATTATGGCCCCCTTACTAGAGGAAAACCGTGTTGATCAAGTATCTACCAATCATTACTACGACATCTCCAACCGATATACAAGATAATCAATGATGATAACCATCACTATGATCTATAATCTGTGACACAGCTAACAAGAGTATCATTTATGAACAATTATGAAAGTAGAGTTATTTCAATTGAAGATGTAAAAACAATTGGTAAAATTCAATGAAAAAAAAAGAAAACATTGAGACCAAATAATTCTACTGTTGGCAACCATGAACAGGCCATTTCATCTTAGTTCTTAACATTAATCCCAAAAGCAAAACTGTGGAAAGGAACGCGAAAAGTTGAACATTACCTTCTTGATGACCAGGAAAAGCAGAGGCAACAGAAATGGTTCCATCTTTAGCTTCCAACACTATAGAAACAACAATAAGAGCAAAGGGAACAATTAATATTATAACCGATTGTCTATATCATTAAGAAAATTGATGCTTTTCAAACAGAAAATGAGACAAATATAAGTCTAAAAATGTACAGATAAAGCTTAAAAACTAAAACTTTTTTTAAAAACAATTAGAAAAAGTCTGTTCCTTTTTCACTCCCACAAATTTCCAGATTGAAATGATCTCTCTTATACTAAAACTGGAAACGGAAGGCAAAGTAGGAAATTCAGTTTATTTCTAAATTCTGCACCAAGTAACAAATTTGCAGAAGGACGAACAAAACATGACGAAAGATCAAAAACAACATATAAAACAAACATGAAAAGAGAAACAACAAAAGGATCACGATGAGAGATCAAAAAACCCAGAAGGAAAAACATACCCTTAGCCTCTTCCATGATGAAAAAGAGCAGGAAAAATGTGAAATTTGACTGAATCAAGGATATGGGTAGTCAACAAGATGGGGGAAAACGAAAGAGGAGATAAAATGAAAGAGAAGTAGAGACCGAGAATGGCTTGTCCACGGCACCGCATACACATATATATAGTATTAGTATATACTCCTGGATGAGAAAAAGAGACACAGAAAAAGTAAAAGAAAGGGAAAAAGTCTAGGAAAAGGAAAGGAGAGAGAGAAAAAGGAATCCAGTTAGCTTGATTCAGTTTATTGGTTTTTTTCCTTAATTCCTGTTCTTGATTTAAACTAAAACCTTTTAGAAATAGAACTCTCTTTTTATGTTTGAGATCAATTCTGTAAAAAAAAAGTTACTCGTATTTTAATTACCTAAAACTTATTTGTCATATAATTTTTTAACCTTTTGTAAAAAATAAATTTATTATTAAATACACTAAAAACTAAATAAATATTTTTACACAATAAATATTTTATGATTCCAAATAAAATAAATTTATCCCTCGACATTTAATTATTTTATATTTGTTATTGTTACTTTTCTACTTAAT
>NW_018397259.1:8855927-8856043 GCF_002168275.2 Theobroma umbraticum | reverse complement strand
TTCTTTTCAATTACCGATTAAAAGATTAACATACAATTAAGTATTTGTTATTGCTCAAATTAAGATTAACTTCATTAAAAAAATTATTTTACATGTTTCAAATTTAAAATTAATTA
>NW_018397259.1:8829820-8855917 GCF_002168275.2 Theobroma umbraticum | reverse complement strand
ATATATAAATTTATAGATGAGATTAACTTTAGTGTAATTATTTTTTTTTAATTGAGAGATGAAAGATTCGAACGTTATTTTTTAAATAAAAGATAATACATCAATTAATAAATCAAATATTTAATTATAAGCATACGTGTAATTGTTTTTATTCGTTTAAATAAAATATTATTTTTCTTTTTCATTAATGAAGCTTGGAAAGAAAGAGACACCTTGCATTGGAATAACCCCACTACGATCAAGCCTGAAGTGACCAAAAACGTGAATCACAAATTCCACGAGCAAAGGTCAATAATGGCGTAGCTCAATACTACCCTAATATCTTGCAAATATTATAAGTTAAAAAATTATTGGATAATATTCTCTTTTTTATATATATAATTTTTGGGTCGGTGGCTTGATGCCTAGTTCTGACTAAGGAGTTATTAAATTAAAGTATTTATAGGAGAATGTGATTCTACTTTGGATCCATTGGAAAAATACATATTCCTTTTATTTGCAATAATTTCTTTTGATTTTGTCCAAGTACAGCAATTTTTATTCTTTGTTTAACTTTGTTGAAATTTTGTAATGCCCCCTCCGAAACGGTGCGAATTATTTTGTCAAAATTTGCTTTGCCTTTGTATTACTGACATTTCACATGCATAAAATATGTACAAGTACATTTTAACTATATAATAATAATAATTACATTGAACATGCAAGCCATGCCCGGCAATTACTTTCTTTTCCTTATTAAAAGATATTATCCTTCTTGTCTGTCCCAACGCCACCAAGATTGGAAAAAGAATAGTGGCTATATTCTATGAACCAGATCAGCATGCAATCAACGTGCATTTTTGTGTTTACAATTTACCTATTTTTTTTAAAATATTAATATTTTTATTTAATTTTTTTATTCTTTTTATTTATTTATTTATATTTCATTTAATTTTACTCGAATTAATTATTTGTTATTTTTATCCGGACTTGGATGAGCTGGACTCCGTCATGCTTCTTGCCCAATCAGTCAAAAGTTAAAGAAATTGAGCCAATGAATAAGACTAGAAAAGCCCAAATATAACCCAATCAGAAACACACCTAGGTTCAAAACCCAAGATATGAAAGGACAGGACAAACCCTGACCCAACAAGCTAGTTAACCCAAAGACAGGCCGAGATTCCCCAGTCAAGTAAGACACATGTCGAAGCTTGATAGGTCAGGATTCTGTTGTAATAGGTGTCTCGCTTGGTGGTTTTTTTTCATAATTTTACGTCAAATGTGCCGTTTTATATTATCAATCAAAAATCTTAATTTTTATATTCTAAATCTTAAATTTTAAGAGTATAAACAAATAATTTAATGATAAAAAATATTAATATAAAAAATTTATTAAAAACATAATATAAAATTATAAAAAAAATATCAAATGAGTAAAAGATTTTTGTAACAAAAAGTGAGAAATAGCTGTATTATGTTAGAGAGATTATCAAATTACCACCATACCAATGGCACAAGAGTCTATAGTCTATACATTTAACTTTCATGATATACATAATTAAGAAAACAAGAACTATGCATGTTAAGTAGGAAATTAATTTATGAAAAAGAAAAAGAAAATATGAAAGTATTTTCGAAGCAATTAATAAATTAACTAGTAAACCATAACCTCTATGAAAAACCCAATTTATTCATTGGAGTTGTAATAAAGTTAGGAAACCAGACGAATATCTTAAAGTTTTATGATTATGATACAAATTAATTTCATCTAAATAAAAGATACACTTGAATTTGACATTAATCCAATAAACTTATTCCAACTTGCATATTGACTAAGGAAGCTAGTAAGAACTCGAACCGATGTAGTCTTCTTCTTGCTTTCCATCTTCCTCTTCCTTCCCAATCTTTCCTGTGAAGCAAAGCCAAGAAGGTTTTATACATTCCCAATGGACAATGTACTTACATCCAAACTCAAGTATACTCAAATGTTAAAATCTTGAGAAGGCTTGCCACGTCTAAAGCATTTAGGATAGTAACAACAAAAGTAAGAAAGATGTGGATCTTTATCTTTATAATAGTTTTCCAGCTTGATAAATCGATACTTTTTAAAAATACATTTGAGATGAACGGAGTTGTTACAAACTGCGTAATAATACAACCATCGATTTGGATCTCTTTCTTCTTCACAAATATAATAATAATGATTTGACAAAATATCATTATAATCATAATGAATGAATGTGAAAGAATGTTGATCACACTTACGCAAACGTACAATCCTTACATTTGAATGCATATTCTATACAATCACCACAAGCCGTGCCCTCTCCATAATACTTGCGATAAAAGACGAGGGGGTGTTCATGTGCTTGAATTGTATATTCCTCAGATATTCTTTCACATCGAAGGCAAGGATTCATATCACATTTACCACAATAGTAGGAGAGACCACTGCACTCATGATACATCAATTACATTTGAAGAAAGTTTGAAGGGTTGTGGATGAAGCCAATGGTACTTTTCCCTTGGCAATTCAGCGCAAGACTTGTGAAGAAGGAAATCACAAAGCGAACTTCCAAAAATGAAGTTGAAATGGATAACGTCATCGATTAATGCTAAGTTGTGCACATGAACAACTGTAGCTGCCATGTGCTGCATTCACCTCCTTATGACAAATTTGCTTCATGAGTTCCCATTAACCATTCATACTTTACACAAATTGCAGACAGCCTAAGAAGCCCAACCAGAATCGCCATGGACGGCCAAGCCCGAGGTTCAACACCACCCATGGAATGAAAGGACAGGGACAAACCCCAATCAAATGAACTAGATTTGATCATTATAATAGCAATTATTGAAGCAATTACTGTAACTTACAGTAGTAATTAAATTGTAACATATATATGGCCAAACTACATTTTTTGGAGTTGCAATGAATGAAGTTTTGCTAGCAAACTCAGTTTCAAATGCTCTTTGGTTAATGTACATTAGTCTTAGAAAATCCCTATGGCACAAGAATAGTTGCAGTATGTTAGAGACATCATCAAATCACCACCATACCTATGGCACAAGAATCAATACATTTTACTTTCATGATGTAAATAGTAAAGAAAAAAAGGAATATGCATTTTAATTAGGAAATTCATGGAAAAGAAAAAGAAACTATTAAAGCATTTTCGAAGCAATTAATAGATTAACTAGTAAACTGTCACATAAATGATAGACTTAATTTATTTAGTGGAGTTGCAATAAAGCTAAAAAAAACCAAGATAAATATCTTCAAGTTTCACAATCATGGCACAAAGTAATAGCTTTAAACATCAAGAAACACAACTACGTAATTAATCTTATTAAAATAAAACGTACCCGAACCTAACATGAAGCCATAAGCTCTGAAAACTAGTAAGAACTCAAACCCTGGAATGAAGTCTCAAATCCTTTCTCTTCTATCTTCCCTGTGAAGTAGAGTCGAGAAGGTTTTATACATTCCCAATGGGCAACATACTTGCATCCAAACTGTATACACTCAAGAGCCAAATCTACACAAAATTCGTCACACTTGAAGCATTTAGGATAGTAGTAAATCTTCTGAACAAAAGGAAGCAGATGTGGATGCTCAGCTTTGTAATAGCTTCCTAACTTGACAAATCGGTACTTTTCAAGTACACATTGGGATGAGCAGAGGTATTGCAAATTGCACAATGGTAAAACCATTGATTTGAATCTCTTTCTTCTTCACAGATATCACAATAACTATTTGACAAAGTATCATCATCATCGTGATAAGTGAGTATGAAGGGATGTCGATCACACTTATGTTGCGTTGAATATGGCAAACTAAGACATTGAATATCCAAAGCAAAACCACAATCCTTGCATTTGAATGCATAATCTATATGATCACCACAAGCATTGCACTTCCCGTCATATTTGTGAAAAAAGACGAGGGGGGTGTTCATGTGCTGCAATTGTATATTCCTCAGATATTCTTTCACATCGAAGGCAAAAGTTCATATCACATTTACCACAATAGTAGGAGAAACCACTGCTCTCATGATGACACCAATTACATTTGAAGATGGTGTCTGAGGAGAGTTTGAAGGGATGTTCATGAAGCCAATGGTGTTCTTCCCTGGGCAATTCAGCGCAAGACTTGTGAACAAAAAAATCACAAAGCGAACATCCATAAAATGAAGTTGAAATGGATAGCATACAGCCGTCACAACGCTTGTCATCCCCAATCTCATCAGTTAATGCTAAGTCATGCACATGGCTGAAATGTCTGATCGATGTTCGCTATTTTATGCCCTTCAAATTCGACCTCCTTGATAACAATAAATGAGATTGATTCATCAAACAAGAATTCTAAGTTCTTACAGGGCCTCTTATCGTTGCTTCTCGTCGTAATCAAGCCATCCGGGTCAACGACATCCTTTGCACAATTCACATGAACAACACAATTGCAGGGCGAGCAATTGTAACTCCCATGTTCTGCATTCACCTCGGTATGACAAATTTTACAGTCCCACATTTTAAACTCATGTTCTTCAAGAAAATATGTATGATAGAGGAGATGATGATGCCGTGTAATTTTGAATCTGCGTGGCAACGAAATGCATTCCTTATGCACCAGAAGGTTACATGTATGGCATTGATAGGGAGCACAATCCCCCTGGGTGCCACATGCATCACAAATGAATGATTGGTGCCTTAACAAACAGGTGAATGGATGTTCATGACTTGCACTATCAGTAATCGGAGATGGTGAAACACATTCAGTGTGAAGATAAAAGTTGCATGGAGAACAACGGTAAAATAGTTGCCTGCTCTCTGCTCTTTGGCATACCTTACAAGAAACTGGTACAAGCACGGTGGAAGTATGAAGAACAAGAGAGTGTTTGCGGTGACGGGTGATTTATTTCAAATTCAATATCATCAGAGAGAATTTGTTGGAATAATTCAAAAGAATCCTTACGCTGAAAAGGCCGCTCAATTTCTTGGTCTGATACCGCGGGAAAAAGACAACCCCCACGACAGCTATCCTCGTACTCCGAGCAGCCAATTGGACCTGATTCCATGATTTCCTTGCGTACAACGCAACAATTTGTTCAATATTTCCCGTCGTTCTGCTCTTCTTTCAACACCAGCCGAGCCGATGTTTACCCGTGCCACGTGCTTCCGCCGATGATCCACATCTAACTTCCATCTCCCTCTCTTTTATCTGTTTCTCTCAACTTCAATGTTAAGTCAATGGTTCACGCTTAATTCTCTGCCACACTCATCTTTCAAGAGTTTCTGCTCCACAGCCTTTTTTTTGATAATTGAAGTTATGTTTATTCAGCTGTGCAAAGTCACCAAATCGATGCACTGTGATTGCTATGCCTCATATCCAAGCCGTCCAATTCGGTTACTTTGATTTATTAAGTTTCAAATATATATATATTGGAAGACTTTATGCCAAATAACCTTTTTCCTTTTTCTCTTTTGGCTATAACCAAAACTTTTGATCGAACCAATGAATATAAAACTGCTTGACCCCCTTCTTTCACGCCTGGCCCAAGGGTACAACTGCGAGTAAATTGCAGACAGCCGAAGAAAGCAAGACCAGAAGCACCAAGAACAGCCAAACCCATGGAATGAAAGGACAGGGACAAAACCCCAAT
This sequence comes from Theobroma umbraticum, assembly GCF_002168275.2. Lineage (NCBI taxonomy): Eukaryota > Viridiplantae > Streptophyta > Magnoliopsida > Malvales > Malvaceae > Theobroma > Theobroma umbraticum. Next base: position 8,850,275 of record NW_018397259.1, on the reverse strand, counting down.
CAAATGAACTAAATTTGTTCCTTATATACGCAGTTTCTGAAGCAATTAATATAACTTATAGTTGTAAGTTGTAACGTACATTTGACCAAACTCGATCTGTTGGAGTTGCAATGAATAAAGTTTTACTACCAAACTCAGTTTCGAATGCTCTTGGTTAATTCCCAGCGACTGCTATCAATAATGTCCGTACACTAGTATCAGAAAATCCCTTCTTCCCCGATTTTCTCGGAGACGAAATGGCCTTGGTGCGAATTGAACAAAGGCCAGTTTGCTCCAAGTCATTTACTCATTTAACTTTCGACTCAAATCAAGTTGGGGGCAACCAAATGGAAATTATTATGTACATTCCAGTATTCCACTGATCAAGAACTGTATCTTCAGAAGGGTATGAAGCAACCAACACCTCCAGAGTAGCATTTAGATCATGGGATGGAAATGGTTTAAGGAAAACCAAAAGCAACAAAAAGATCCATGCAATCCTTTCTCAGACAGAAGTACCGCCGTACAAAGTCGAGCAATTGATGGGCAACAAGAATGTATTATACTAAATATTTCAAAATTCTCCCCCCGGAAGAGTACTCAAAATAAGACAGACAATCAGATAATGTAACTAAACATCAGATAACACCAAAATCCAGTTTCAAAAATACAGGTTCAAGAACACCTAAAACACATAAGACTAGTAAAGAAATGCTGTTGAAAAACATTGGCTCTAAGATAAGCACAACCTCACTTCTTCTTCCCTCCCTTTTAGCTCACTTCTTCTTCGCTGCATCACCGGCCTTGGTCTATTAAACAAGCAAATCAGTCAGGAAGTTAGAAAATCAGCCCAAAAAGTTAGGAGTATGAAAGCAGTTCAAGTAAGCTATCATAAAATTTTTCAAATATTGCAACCAATTAAACAAACCTTCTTTACTCCACGGATCTTCTTAGCCCTGTTCTTCCTTTCCTTCATTTGCTTCCTTGATTTCTCTACCTTGGTATCAAGTCCATTCTGAAACAGCAAGACAAATGATTAGTGTCCTGCATTATATCTAGAGTCCTCAAAGAGATGCAAATGCAAATGCAACTCATAACTAACAATTTCCAGACAGAAGGTATGACAGCGAAATGGACTAATAGAAAATGCAATAGAGCCCAGAAGAATAAGTAATGTGCCTTCAAAGTTATTAAAACCTATTTTTGATATCAAGCAACTTAAATTGGCAGAAAGTTATATAAACTCTGGCTCGATGAATTGCATGCAACCTCAAGTTTTAGTCATAATCAAGCAACACAACTCTAGGTCAAAATCCAACTTGCTACTTTTGAAGGACTATGTTGATTCCATTCTCTATGGTGTCACCATTGGTAGTGGTTGTTTTAGTAAAAGGAAAGGAAATGAACAGAATTCTGCAAATAAACCAAGTCACGAAATAACTTCAACATATTACTCGTGAAACAGTCACAACCACATCAAGCAAAGGCAACTTACACTACTAACAAAATCCAGAGAAAATCTACAAAAAACACAGAAAATTACCCTGATCAGCCTGTACTTGGGCTCATACTTCTTTGCATTCTCAACGGAATCATAAATCAAACCAAATCCAGTAGATTTACCACCTCCAAAATGAGTCCTGAACTTGAACACAAAGATTGAATTCGGGTCTTTCACCTCATACATTCTAGAAAGCTTCTCCTTCAGCTCCGCCTAACAACACCACATCAACAAATCAAAAATCCGTTGGCACAACAAATCCAAAATTACTAGCTGCGGCATTATTGAGAAACATAAAGATTTACCTTGGAAACATTGGGCCTCCCAGGATGCAAAACATCAATGATCTACATAAAATCAAGTAAACAACAAGTTTCAGCTCCCAAGTTAACAACGAACTCGTACAAATATAAGCCCATGTATGATTTATCAGCTCCCCCAAAAAAAACATCTTAACTTGTATTAAAGGCATCATATGCCACAAGAAAACGTCTATTATTTTCAAACAACAAATTAAGCAAATTCCTAAACTAAGGATCTTATCGGCAAACTAAAGAAACCCAACACATTTTTTTCTTATTTCTTACATTTCCTTTCGCCAATCAGATCTAAAACTGAAACAAAACCCTAACCAACTAAGCAATAGGAAAAACGGAAACCAAAGATCTAAAAAAAAACCATAAGACTAAAATCTACCATTAACCCATTTTTTATTACGAAGAAAACGAATGGACAATGAGAAACAGGGGAAGACTTACAAATTGTTTCCTGGAAAGGAGCCTGTTGGTCATGAACTTCCTAGTCCTAATAGTTACTGCCTTGTCCGCCATAGCTAAACAAAAACCTTCTCCTTTTTTGAGGCTTTGCAGCAGTTAACTATGGAAGCAACCAAAGGCTTTGAAATGGCAGCAGCAGCAGCAGCTCAAGGAAAGAGAAAACAAGTGGCGAAGAACCCTAGCTTTTATAACATTAGGGTTTCAATGGACGGTTTAGGAATTAAATAGGGTTTCTCTTGTTTTGGGCCTGGGCTAGTTGTTTTAGTTATCAATCGTTAAGCCTTGGACTGGGCCTGCTATATAAAGCCTAATGATGTATTGTTGAGTTCGGACTGGCCCAGTATATTAGTTTTTACCTAGTGGTATTTTTGTTTTAACCTTCCTAAGTAAATGAATTATAGGCTTGTATCAAGAAAAATCACCACCACTATAATTTATGATAAAACAATAATAAAAAATATTTTTTTCTTCTAAATTCTGTTAACATAAAAATATATTTTTTATCACCATAAATATAATTTATAATCTATCTACATTTTTATAATATATGTAAAAATACGAGTTTTTCAAAAAAATTATTGATTAAAATGGACATTTTTACTCATTATATTTTTAAATTTTCATTGTACATAATTTTTATTATAAATATTAATAAAATTTATTCAATTTATAAATAAGAATTTTTTGTTTGAAAGGACAAATAAGAATTCTAATCATATAAAATTGCTTTCATAAAAATATTTTTTATTATGAATATTAATAAGGTTTATTCAAATGGGAAATATGGCTTCTAATTGCATTGAATGAATTTTATTAAACAAAATGTTTTTTAATAACATTAAGTAATTTATATATGGATTTAAAATACAAAATTTAATTATTTATACTTCAAAGTTTATATTTTAGAAATAGTTGTATTTTTATACATTTTTAAATAAAATAAGTGAAAAATAAGTATTTACGTGAGACACGTTTGTCAATAAATACTATTATACATAAAAGTGCAAATGTTTAAAACTTTTGGATTGATGAAAAAGAAAAACATTTTTACTGATTATAATTATAAACTGTCATTTGAAATATTTTTTTATTATAATAATTAATAAGATTTACCCAATTCATCAATAAAAATTGAAATTACATTAAATCAATATCATTAAAAATAAGTTTTTATTATAAATATGAATAATCTATTTTTCTTTACTACGAAATTAAATCATCGAAACACTTATTCTTCACATATAAGGAGAAGAAATATTTCTCAAGATATTAATCATGTTAACGACAATAATATCACCAACAATCGAAACCGAAGTGTAATTTATAATGAAGAATTTTAAAAAAAGTAATTAAAACAAAAAATTGTAAAATAAAACATAAATATATAAATAACAAAGTACAAATTGATTAAACTTATCATTACAAGAAAGATACAGAAGGGTAAGCAGACTCATATTTTTTAAAAAAAATTTTCTGTTAATCCCCATCAAGAAAATTAAGTCAAGAAAATTTTTATCTTATTTTTATGATCATAAAATTTTGAATTCTGATTTTTTTTTCTTGGCTTCATTTTGAAATATTACTTGGACAATAGTTGATTTAATCATTTACTAATGATTTTTTTTTTCAATTTGCATTTTTATTATTTAGGTTTGACAATTTCTTTAACTTCAATTTCATCAAATGAATAAGTCGACATTTATATATATATATATATATATAATTTATATATAATCTCAACTCTCTTTTATTATTGGTGTAAGTAACGTTAATCATTTCGTACGTGAGATAAATTACATCTTATTATAAAATTAATATAGATATACGTTGCCAGATAATCTGAAAGCAACAAGAAATGGAAATTGTTGCATATGTTCAAATAATCAGTCTTATAAATATTTGTTTTATTATGCTGATTGCAATTTTTATTGATACATGTAATTTGAATGGGTTTTTGTTTTTTGAGTAAAAGGTTGGATGGTTTATAACCCATTTTGTAATGAAGGGGAGACTAAGTTAGTTATAATAGAATTTAGGGTAAAATATATTAATTCTCTTTACTTTTGATAATAATTATAAGTAAATTTATTAATTTTTAAAATGATCATTTTATCTTAAATATTTTTATTAAACTTATAAGTTTTATAGTTTGTCAATAGTTAATATTTTTATTAGTTTGATGACATGATAATATTTTTAAAATAATTTTATTTTTTATTAATTTTAAAGATAATTATTATATAAATTATAATGTTTTATTTTTCAACCTTTTTACCAACCACTCAAGAACAACAATGATCCCCAAGGGAGCCTAGGAAGATTTGGTTGAGTTTGGCATTTTATGGTTAAATCCGACCACGAGGTGATTGACTAGTGAAAGAGAACATGGTGAATCAACTTGAGAGAATGAAAAAGAGTGAAAAAAAATATTTTAGATATTTTATATTTTAAATATTAAAATTATTTACACATTTGAAAATGAAGTGTTCATTTTAAAAAGAAATGAACTTGTGTATAATTATTGCTAAAAGTTGAAAGGTTAATATATTTTACCCTAAAATTTAATATATATCTTTGTTGTCTTATAGATTATCAATGCTAAACAACATAGAATGGATATCTCGATTATCAAATTCAATAAATATATTCCATTCGAATTTAATTAACAATATCTTAATAAAATTTGATTAAAATTTGATCACAAAACTCAATTCGATTCGGAATAAAGTTAACAATAACTAATTTAATTTAATTATTTTTATATATTTTAATAATAAATTTAATTAATAAATTCTAAATAAATTTCATATTTATAAATTTATAAATTAAAATAAATAATACATAAATTAGAAAATAATATGAAAATAATAATAAATATTTTTATAATCAAATTGGATAATTGATTTCTTACATAACCCTATCGTTTATGTAGATAGCATCCGTTTACACGTGTCACCAATAAACAAAAAGAAAGGAATAAAAAAATGGAAAACTTCACTCTGTTTTCGAAAATCCAGAGTTAATTTTCCGATCGAAATGTACAAATCAATATGAGGTTGAGAAAACACAGAAGAAGGCCACCCGTCCCCTTCCCTGGCCACAACTCCCTCCAATTTCACCATCGCCCAGATTTCTTCTCCGCTAATTAGACTAACACAAAACATTCCTCATCTCCCCATTTCCCCCGAAAAATATCTTCTAACTGCTCCCTACCCAATTCTCCCCATGGCAACGACTACTTCTTCTTTGCTCCAATCCAATCCCTTGAAATTAAAGCACTACTTCCCCCTTCATTTACCTCCTCCTTCCCCACCTCGCTTACCTAAATTTAGTGGGAGCTTGACTTGTCAAACCCAAGGTTCCACTAAATGTAATGTTAGATGCTTCCTCTTACCCGAGAAGAGGAAGAGCTCGAAGTTGGATTCCAACCATTGGAGTTCGAGCGCGGATGGTAAACATCTATTCGAGATTATTGCTGAGACGATTTCGAAAGCTTTGAACGCGTTGAAAAAGCCAGCTATCGCCGCGGTTTTGTTGGGGTTGTTGTTAATGTATGATCCCAATAACGCAGCATTGGCTGCATCAGGTGGGAGGATGGGAGGAAGGTCTTTTTCTTCGGGTTCTTCGTCTTCGAGGAGTTATTCGGTGCCTAGAAATGGAGGGTCGAGATTTTCTTCGTACTCGGTTCCTTATTATGCGCCTGCTCCATTCGGTGGTGGTGGTGGTTTTTATATGGGGCCTGCTGTTGGGGTAGGAGTTGGTGCCGGGTCGAGTTTTTTCTTGATTTTGATTGGGTTTGCTGCGTTTGTTTTGGTTTCTGGGTTTCTCTCGGATAGGTCTGAGAGTAGTGTGCTTACTGCTAGTGAAAGGACTAGCGTTCTTAAGCTTCAGGTAACTTTTTGGTTTCTGCCCTCTTTTTCCTTATTGGACTGCTTCATTGGTTTAGTTGTTGTTTCTTTTGCTTTTAAGTAGTGTAATGTTTCTGCTAATTTCGGTAATTAGGATGTGTGGTTTTATATCAGTTAAAATTGTGACTGCATAGATGATAAAGGTCCCAAATGTATGTTTAACATTAATGAATCAATTACTGTTTGTTCTGTTATTTCAAAGAAATAATCTTTTGTGCATACTGATCTTGTAGTAATGATGGTGTGGCTGGGTTTTAGATTAGAGAAATTGATTGTGTTCTAAGGAATTGTTTCCAGTATTTTCATAATTGGTACATATCAATGAGTTGGCATCCAACTTCCCAAGTGAAAATGCTACCGATGCGATGTGTTCTATATATGATTATGCGTTAGGAGTTATGTGAAGTAGTGATGTTAGAAATTTGAATGAATACTGGATTGACTAACATGTGAAAAATTATGAATATGACTGCATAGTTTGAATTTAAAACAGAAATGCTATACAGGAGGTTGCTCAACTGTGGGTTTGGATGGAGTTTGGAAACTCAAATAGTGCATATGAATTGCTTTTCTAATCAAGTTTGAGACTAAATTTTGTAAGATTTTTTTTTATATAAAATGAGCTAGACAAGAATCATTAGATGCATGCAATTGTGCAAAATTACCATCACTTTTGCAACAGAACTTGTTTTCCATTTATTGATTGGCAACCGTTTTCATTTCCATTTTTAGGTCGGGTTGTTGGGCATGGGACGGTCTCTTCAGAAGGATTTGAATCGGATCGCTGAAGTTGCTGATACTTCGACCTCTGAGGGTCTAAGCTTTGTATTGACTGGTAAAGCTTTCTAATAGTCGTCTACGCTTAAGCATTTGAGTCTTTTGTATTGGATCCAGTGGTAGATGTTCTGCACACTATGCAGATTACAAATGGCAAGATGTTATCTATGAAAAAACTGTTGTAGCAATCATCTTGACACTAATATCCCAGTATTAATCCTAGTCATAAAGAAAAGATGATTACCTAAGAGGCAGTGCACAAACTTTTAGCAGTATAGTATAGATATGCTATTTATTGATCTGCAATCAGCTTAGAAAATAACGATTGTATGATATCTAATCAAATTGCTGACTTAAAATTATGACTGTTCAGTAATTTAGTAAGAGGCATAGGTTTTTCCCCTTATTTAGTACTTTAGTTTGATTAAGATTCACATAGATGTGATTCATTGCATGGCTTCCTTTTATATTGCTGATGGGTAAATGATTTTTCCCATGCAATAAATGGGCAACTAGGGTCTTTTCTTTCTTCTTTCCACTTTTCTTTAGAAATACTTGTAGATGTATCGGGTAGCCTGGTACTTAGTGATGTATCTTCTGCTGATCTTCTTAAACATATCATGGACAATTTTCTGTCAGATTGACTATGTGTACTAAGGGAAGTTTCTTTTCATACCTTTTTGTTGTTTGGTTTGCAGAGACAACACTAGCTTTGCTTCGCCATCCTGATTATTGCATCTCTGGTTATTCATCCGTAAGTTAGCCTTTCTGGAATGTTTTGTTTGTCTCTGTGGGTGAAATACTTACAGCATACGGTTATATTTCTTTGGTACCTTGAGTCTTGGGGAAATGTTCAAGGACACTGACATGCTTGTTGGTAGATGTAGAGGTTCTTTGTGCACTCATGTAATGCTAACAGAAACAATATATGGTCACACATTGCAATGCATGTAAGTTGGTGGGTACGTACAGGGTGCTTCACTTATTAAATGCAATACTTACATCACACATTGATGTTAGTAATCAGTTTAAGGATCATGCTCCTGATAAGATTTCTGTTTTAAAGATCTTGGTTTATAGACATTCAGTTCTCTTTCTATTGATACAAATAGGAGACATCCAGGACCATTTCATTCTTTGCATACTTTCATTGAGCATCTCACTTAGGGGGTCCATTAATTGCAATAATTTCATTAAAAATATATCTCCATGATAATTTAGACCCCCTTTTTTTATGAGCTTTAGTTAACTATACTTCACGGTTACTGATATGGATGTGACATGTGATATATTCGGCAGGTGGATGTGAAACGAAGTATAGATGATGGGGAGAAACGCTTCAATCAACTCTCTATTGAAGAACGGGGTAAATTTGATGAAGAGACTCTTGTGAATGTGAACAATATAAAAAGGCAAAGCACAACAAGTCGGAAAGCTAGTGGATTTAGCAATGAGTACATAGTGGTATGGCTATTAACCTGTTATTTAAGGAGCATAAACTGTGCATAAACTATGAAATTAAACAATCGTGATAGACTTGCCCATTTTAAGGTTCAGACATAATGAGGACTCAAAATTCAAGTTAACTCTTTGGTTCTGTAATTCTTTCTTTAATTTATATCCAATTTCTGAATTTTCAGATAACAATTCTGGTGGCTGCTGAAGGAGTGCATAAATTGCCCCCAGTAAATGGAAGTAGAGACTTAAAGGAAGCCTTGCAAAAGCTTGCCTCCATCCCAACAAGCAAAATACTTGTAAGAATAGGCATATTCCTTTATCATGACTTGCCGAGGTTGCTAATTTATTGCTAAGATCTCTCTTTTTTGGTCATTCAGGCAGTTGAGGTCTTGTGGACCCCTCAGAATGAAAATGACACACTATCGGAGCGGGAACTACTTGAAGACTACCCGCTCTTGAGGCCTCTATAAAATTTTATAGCTAGGTACCTTGTATTCTCTCATGAGAGGTATTAATTGGAACTGCTTCTTAGATCCTTGGGTACATTGTATATGATAAAAGTTTACTGGTATACAAAGGTCAAGATTGACTAGATGTGGTCTACCGAACTGGATTTGTAAACATATAAACAGAGAGGGTGTATATTTTCTTGAAAGTATTTGTTTTTTTTTTGGGGGTTAAATTGTCTTGTTTTTCCTTTTTCTTTTTCTGATCCAACTCGAAGACTTTTGACCACTAGCAATAATCTGTTACCTCAGAGCTCTGCTTTTGCGTTTTGTTTACCCTTCAGGCTATATAACAGTCCTAGCACCTGTTCGCACCTTCTGCCTTTGACTGCATTGTTTTCCATAAAGTCTCTTATTAACTGGTCTTTGCAACGAAATTTACCCCAGAATTGCTATCAGGGTAAGTAATTTTCATGAAGAATATATCCTAGAAGGTGGTTATCTATCATTTTCATATGGTTTTGTGATCGTAAAAGATGGTCATGAAATGATCACAGCCTCTGTTTTATTCAATCTAGGGGATGCACAGAGCATTTTGGGGGCTTTTTAACGACTCCAACTGGTAAGTAGTAACTAATTAAGGATCGAGGTACCAGATATTTTCAAAGTCCTGCGAGGAAGGGGGCTTTTCTTCTTTGCCTGTTTGCTGATGGTGTGGTTAGGAGCATATGTCTTGTTGCGAAAATGAGTATATGACAGTGACTAGAAGTTGACTCAGCTTTAAAAGTATTGTCGTTATCTCTAATAGTGGACTTTGTGCCTAACATTCACTACTCTTTCAGATTTTGCAACTTTATTATGATAAGGCCAAGTGCATTTGTTATCTTTATTTTTTCCTTAAATCTTGTGGTGGGAAGTTGATAGAATTGTACAAGTTTCTGGTTGTAAGTTCCTTTTATTTTCCTCGTCTCCTATTTATATGTTTATTTTTTCCCCTTTTCCTTTTGCTTTATTATTGGAAAATTCATTAGATTTCTGTTTCATTTTTATATCAGGGTTTCTATATGCTTATTAGCTTAGTCTGTTGGACTTTTTATGTTAAGCTTTGGTTCAGCCTTATCTTAGACAAGTTGTTCTAGTGCTGGAGAACTTAGCTTCATTAATTTGTGATTGACTTTATCAATGCTTTTGCACTTTTTCTTGCTCTGGTCTTGGCCATCTTGCTTACAACTGTTCCAGTTTTCGAGATAAACATTTTGAGGATGAAGCAATCATTTCAGTATTAGTTTTCATTGACCAGCATATAATCTTTCCTAACCATGATTGGTTTGTGGAGCTTGACTTCTAGTCACATACTTATTACAGGACTGCCTTTATGAAACCAAGCTTCATGATTCTCACTTGAATGATCCTGTCACCCTTATGAATGAAATATTTTTCTGAGGTTTCAGCTCAATGGTAAGGCTGAGATGGGATTTGGGTAAAGATCTTATATTCGAGCCGTCGGCATTCTATTTTGTACAAAAATTTAACCTTCATGAAGAGTTAAAGTAAATCATTTTACTTTAATAACAAATATTTATATCTGAATGGTGTTACTTTTATTTTGGCCTTTTGTTAGTATTTTAATGGAATGTGACTTTGTTTACTGTTTACCTTTGCTTTATAACATAACTTTGAACAAGTAAAGACTCAAGATCATTAGCCAAAAGTTACTAAAGATATGTTCGAATAAGGTTGTTTTGCAGGTGAAATGGACAGGGTGTGAATACAAGGAAGATTCATCTTTAATTTTAGCCATGTGAATAATACTTTTGAGAGTGAGATGTGCATTGAGTCAATGGAAAACTAGAATACAATCTTCCCATGATTCCCATTTTTTGGGGCCAATTCTAACCCACATACCATCCAAGTTGGCTTTCATGATTTCTGGGGCAAAACAACCCAATTTATCAAGGCAAATGGAGGTCTATTGAAGCATCTTTCCTTTTTGTTTTTGGCCCTTTTCAATTCTTTTAAAGGACCTTGATTTGCCAAAAGCAAGTTGTCCAAGTAGGTGTAAATTCACTACCTTTTGAATTTAATAAATAGAAACCCTTTTTCATGCCCTAGAGGATTCCACCACCTCTTTCATGCTTGGGTTGTTGTAATCTCAAAAATTATTACTTACTAGAAAGAAAATGAAAAGGAATATAAAAGAGAAAGAAAAAGAGACAAACCTCACATCATTGTCATGATCATATTATGAATGTGTGAAAGTGAAAACTTAAAACTAAAAAGTTTCTCATTTCACAATCATTTAAAAAGTATGCTTCCCTCTTTCTCTCTAAGCATATTCACACAGCTAATTCCCCATCCATAACCCATTAAAGTGATTTTTAAATACTAGGAATGATTATAAATCTTCCTTAATATAATCCCATAATTTTTTATCAATTTTTTTTCTTTTTTTTCATTTTTTGTCTGGTTAAAATTTGTTTCCACTAGACATAGAAATTAAGGACCTTGAAGCTTATTTATTTGACTAATACATTATATTCTTTCCGACTGTAAATGTTCGATATTTTTTAATATAAAAAATCATGAAAAATAATTTTATAATATAAAAAAGTTAGAGTATGTGGTATTTAAAAATCAAAAAGTTTTTCATTTTAAGACATTTTTTAAAAAAAGAAAAGATAGACAAAGAAAATGGGACAGAAGTACTATAAACTTTTGATTAATTTCATTTTCTATTTTCTTAGTATATCTTCTTTATAGAATCTATGCACATTTTAATCATTAAAAACATTCTAAATTTTGTTGATAAATAAGGCTATAGTTAAATCTATTGCTTGAGGGTGAAACATATTTGTTTCGCTTATTGTCATAGCTTTGACTTAACTAGTCAAAGATGTTGGCTTCACCTTCACTCTTTTGTGAGATACTAATTAAGTAATATTTATTTTATTTGGTTATGATTTTTCCAAAAAATCATTGTCCAATTACCCTTGATTTTCTTAATACCTTGCTTGTTCTAGGATGCTTCTTCCCTTTAAAATAATGGGTTATTCACAAAATAACTTTTATTTATTTCCCTTTTTCCTTTCCTTTTTTTTTTTTCTATTGATTTGAGTATTACGAAGTTATTGTCTCAATACAAGCACTGCCCTTTTGTTTTAGACTGAATTTTCAAGTATAAAAAAGTTGGTAAATTTTTCTTAGACCAGGTGAGTTGGTCTCCACTTTGCCCCTCAAATTATTACTGAAAAGAAAAACATTATCTTTCCATCGGAGCCATTAGGGAGACTCCCTCCAATTCTTTATAACAGTAGTGCTTTGAAAACTTTGACCAAAAGCTAATCAGTACCCTCACAAAGTAGTTGTACTATACTTGTACAATCTGCAAGGGATTGTTATTGGTTGTAGAATAATTATTCGAAAAGATAGCATTAAAGTCAGCTTAAATGAGGTCAGTTTGTGGACCTGACACCTTTTATTGGAACATCTTGCTCATTGTGGGCAACCCCCAGATTGTGAAGGGATTAGCATGCATGGAACAGGATACTCTTAGCTTGGCAGTGGGTCCATGTAATTTACTTCTCTTTTGAAACCTCCTCTCTCCCCCTCCATAATTGACACTGTGGGGCCTGTAAGCATCGGAGGCTAAAGCTCTTAAAAAGCCTCTCATTGGCATCCTGGCAACTACCCTTTTTTATTTTTGGTTTTCCCATTCTCTTTTAGCAGGACATGATTGACCTGGCCAGCTAGAACAGGCTTCATCCACTCAAACGCACAGGCAATGCCAACGTCTTTTAGGCTTTTAGATACTGTGTTTAGTAAATTTTAAGGTAAGTGCTGGATGTCCACAGGCCTTAGTTTGTCCAGGTCATTCTTGGTGGTTTTAGAAGGCTTAGATTGTATCATCTCTACCTGAAAGCTACCAAATTCTCTCTAATACTACTTTTTTTTCCAATGACTTACAATTATCATCGTGAGTTGAAATCTCAAACATGTTGGTGGTGATGATGGGTGTATTAGTTCCTTTATGATATTATAGAGAAAAACTCCACTAGGCATTATGGTTGGTTAAGCCATGATTATGACCTGACATCTTTTTCCCAAGTTCTAAAATAAGAGTAGGAAAGGGAAGATTAATATTGAAGGTGAATAGACATTGCTTGACCAAAAAAGGGTGGATTTCATATTGTACAGCCTCTATAAAGTGTACAGAATGCTCAAAAGAATGTAGAGCGTTGCACATCTATGTATCAACAGCATCAACTGGAAGGGATGTTGCCCTGTGAAGAGAGGGTGGAAGCAGTGACCCACTGAAGAAACTCTGAGCAGTGACCATGTCTTCTACTTTTGGAGACTCCATCGCCGCGCAATGCCGGGCCCTTTGGGTCTCCGAATTGGGGTGGCTCTTATTCTTAAAGTCATGGAAATCGGCGTTAAAATGCTTGTCATGGGCAGACAATTTACGCTCATGTCCTTGGTCTCTTTCTGACTTACTACAAGTTGGTAACGATGCAACCTCATCACCTCTTTTCTTATCTCTGTTACCACAAGTTGAAGAGTCTGATACAAGTCCTAATTGTTGATCTCTAAGTTCTCTTAATTCCATCTGGTACTTTGCCTTAAGCCATCTCAGCTCCTGCTGGACTTCATTCTCGTAATTGTCTGAGAGATCACAATATAATGAATGAACTGTGGAGAAAGAACGAGAACCCGTCAGGCATTGTATTGAATTTCCTGCGCTAGATGCCACTTTATTTTCTGCTTTCACTTCTTCCTCATCCTTTGCCAAGAAGGATTGATCTGATTTTTCATACTCCTCATCAGAATGGCTCTGGCTAGAGCCCACCGGACTAAGTTCATGGCTTTCATGCTGATGCCATATTACCTGGTAATGTAAATTGTCTGATTGGCTTGACTCATTTGGTGCACCATCTGTCACATAATGCTCAGATTCCTCAACCTGAAAAGTGATCTCTTCAAACCGGCCATGCATTGAAGTACATCCATTTCTACAACATTGAAGAAGTTGCAAGTCTTTGACACCTCCATTATGTGTCAAATATTCCAAAAGCGAACCAGTAGATGTACGGTTGGAAGCACAATTGTGACAAAAGTTTTGATTTGCAAAGCGGGGTGTTTCCTCAATTCCTGGCCCTGGTCTCCAGTCAGGCACTAAGGAGGCAATCTCCCCATCAATCATATCTGCTATTTTAGTCACATCTTGGTCAGTGATATCCAATTCCGCAACCATTTCAGTAGCCACACTCAATGCTGTATCAGTTTCAATGTCGAAAGGGAAATATATATTTCTGATACGACCTGCAAGTTGACAGAAAATACGAGTCAGATTTCCACAAAGAAAAAGTTGAGAATTTGTAGAAAGAAAGTTCAGAAGAAAAGATGGTCCTAACCTTCTTTATCTGAAATTCGGAGTCTCAAAAAGATACCACCGTCGTCTCCCCTCTTCCCTTTGATACTTATGTCAACATTTGCAGCATGTTCATCCTCGTGATATTCAAAAAGCTCAATACCACTTGATTCAATTTCAGCAGGATAATACCCCCATTCATTTGGGGTCTCATAACTATAACCATTTGAGTATCCATTAGTATAAGAATTACTACTGTGATGAAGTTCCAGATACGGTTGCCTTATGAGAGGACCCCTTTCATCAAGTTCTCTCCCATATTCTAGAGGTGTCAAATCAGATTCACAATCATCAATCTGGAGAAAAGAATCATTTAACAGCTCTCTTGCAGAGAGCCTCAAAGACACAGTTGCCAGACATTTCTCAACAAATCTTCGAACTTCTGGATCCTTAACTTTATACAAAGCGTCTGGTTTTCTACCCTAAAGGAATAAAGCATGTTAATGGAATATGTGCATTTCAGCAGGTGAAATAAAGCAAAAAGGAGAGTGTAAACCCTTACAGTGATAACTTTCTTGTAGATTTGAGCAGGATGAGTGCATTCACTATATGGATATTCAAAAGTAACCATTTCTAAGATGCACATCCCAAAAGAATAAATGTCAACTAATTCATTATAGGCTTCTTCATACACTTCTGGAGCCATAAACTCTGGTGTCCCTGTACAATAAAATGCCCAAAAGAACGATGAAATCTACTCTGACTTTCTATTCATCAAATGTAACCCACCAACTATCCAAAAGGTTAAGTGTTGCTCAAACTAGATATGTTGTTTCATAGTGAAATCATTTCTACATCTCAACCAAAAGTCGAGTTCTAGTTATCATGAAATTTGGTGAAGTTAAAACATACCAACACAGTGAGCAGCATGAGATTTCCGGAGGATTGCAGCGAGGCCGAGATCACCAATCTTAACTTCTCCTTGGTTCCCATTGACAAAAATATTGTCACACTTTAGATCTCTATGAATCACTGGGGGGTCATGGCTATGGAGATAGAGAAGTCCTCTCAAGATCTGCCTACACCAATGCTTCACTGCTCTAATGTTGACTCTCTTGTGCTTTAGCCTATACCTACCATAGCTCAAAAATCAAGAGAACCCAATACAGAAATCAGGTATCTGAACAACCCCACCAAAAAAAAAATTAACATCAAAACAAGATTATAACAGATTTTCTTACTGTCTTAAAGTTCCAGAAGTGAACATTTCAGTGACAAAGTTAATGTTCCTATTGGCCGTATCAACCCATGAAGTATAAAACTTCATAATGTTCTTGTGCTTCAATGTCTTAAGGAGATGAATCTCACAGTAAAGTCTTTCAAGATCTTCAGGGCTCCGCAAGAAATCATAGAGTTTGACTTGATTCCAAGCAACTTCAATTCCTTCATACTCATCAAATGCTCTGTAACTGCTCCAATCAAACAACGCAACAACTCACAAATCAACCATCTATGTTATCCAAAAAGAGAAAAGAGAGAGAACTCATTGGAAAGATCCAATGGAGCTCAAATTTTGTGAAAATGATGCATAAGAGGCATATCTAATGAAGACATATGAATTGGGTATTCAAATAAATGAAAGAACATTGGAGCTTTGATTCATACACTATCTTTGAAGCTCCTTTTCCAAGGATTTCACTATACTGCAATAAAAGAAAAAAAGAGAAAAGTTAACCCAAAGACTCAACCTTCAACTCAAAAAACTCAGAAAGGAGACAGAAAGAAGAAAAGAGTTTAAATACTCTGCCATATCTTCCAGTTGGATCAACTTCAACAAACTCAGAGCAATCTGGTTCAAGATGTAAAAGACCATTCATCCTCCAAACAAGGAGAAAAAAAAAATTATATCTTGTTTATGTTATCCTCTTTCTTCCTTTCCTTGCTATAACAGAGATTTCTCCTTGTAAACTGTTTTCTCTGACACAGAGTGAGAAATATGAAAAACACAAAAACAAAAAAAAAGATGGTTTTTTTTTTCAAAACAAAAGGAAACCTATTACTTTTCTATAGCCTTTTTGGAGAGAGAGACAGAGAGATGAGAAATGATCAATCATTCACATGAAAGAAAGAGAGAGTTTTGAGTTAGAAGACAAGGTTTTAGGCAAACCCTGCCACATTTTTTGAGGAGATGCATACAGAAAACCACCCACCCCCATGAAGGAACATGACAAACAAGAGAGAGAAGATCCTTCTCTTCTTCTCTCTATAAAGAAATACCCTGCAAAAATATATGTTAAAATCACTACTTAGGTAACTCATTAGAAACATGGACCCCACATCGGTCTGATGCTCAAATCTGCATCATGTTCCAGTTTTTGACATGTTAAAATTTGGACATGAAAGGATACTAGTATTAGTACCATGTCAAATACTCTAAAGATCTGACTCTCTCTCTCTCTCTCTCTGTCTTGGACCCAAACCAAACCTACCATTAAACTTGTTTTGCCCAACCATCTACATTTTCCTTTTTCTTAGATTTTTTTCTTTACCAATTAACATTATATTCATCTAAGTTTTTTTTTTATATTTATCTATTACATAACTTCAAAAAAAAAGAAGAAAACTCAAATTTAATTCCTTAAGTTGAGCGCGTGTATTTTACTTTCAAGATGCGAATTTTATACTTTTTGAATCCAAATATGATACTAACAGATAATACAGATTTTCGAGATTTAGCTAGAAGATTTTTCCTTTTTTATCGTTCATATAGAGAATACAAATATTTAAGATTGAATCGAAAGATTTTTCCTTTTTGTCATTTGTAAGTGTGTATTTATCTAGATGGTAGGAGAATTCAATGGAAACCAACACGACCGTACATTTTGATTTTTCATTATTAAACAAGAATCCATGAGTTTTGGTGGTGTGGCACCAAGTATGTGCAAACGAGGTTTATAATGAAGGTCCTAAAGAGATAATTTTGTGTGGGAAATATTGGAGAAAGTGGCTGCTTGATAATATAGCTGAATCAGCCATTGGCAACTTGGGAGAATAGAGTAATAGCTTTTGATAGGAGGGAGGCTTGGCCTAATTTGCTGGCTAGCCTTCAATTTAGCATTATAAATGCAATTAGAACATTAATTAGAACTTTGAAATTGTTGCAATACCTTTTACTTTATGCCCCCAAGTTTCTTAATCAAATTTCTCTAAAAAATTGACTGTTACCCAATTACAATTCATGAAAGAAGCAAAGAACAAACTTTGTTTACTTGCCAAGCCACATTGAATAAGAAAGCTCTTGATGTTGAATACTTCTATAAAGGAAAATTTGTTGTGATAAAGTGAGTTGAAAAGCGGGACATGTTTAAAATTATTCATATAATTGTTTTTGCAAAAAAATAAAAAGAAGTATACAATTATGTCTATTTCAAGTTTATATTTAATGATATTATATTTATTAAAAGTAGGTGAAGTTTAATTTAATTATAAACAAAACAATCATTTTTAACTTGAATGAAGTTTGTTGAATTTGAATTTCTTTAAATGATTACCTAAGTTAAGTCCAATCATATGATCATATCAGTTTTTGACTTCATCATTCTAAAAAATAAATAAATAAATAAAAAGTAGAAAAAGAAAAAATTTGATAATTCTTGACATTTCGCCTTATATTAGATATGAATATAATTATTAACATTTATATAAAATTTAAGTCAATTATTATTAATAACATGAATTTAAATTTTTAATGATAGTATGGTTTAGGTTTAAAAATTTACTGAACCGGTGATACTTGAACTTTATTTGTTATAATTTTACAAAAATATAGGTAGCTTTTTTTTTAATTAGGAATCTGAGACAGATTATTTAGCTTATTCCCATTCTTTTAAGGACAAATAATCAAGATTTGGATTAAATTTGATAAAATAAGGTAATAAAACCGAATCTACTTCTTTTATTTTTCTTTCTATTTTAAACAATTTATTGCAGGCCAAGGCTTACAGTATAGTAAAGCATATTCAGCAGAACCAATGCATCTTTTTTGGGTTTGAGAGAATAGAGATCACAAATAAGAAGCTAAGCACCCTAACTTTTTTAATGCTGGAAAAGACCACCTTTAATTGAGCTCCATGGTGGTTCAATTTGTGCCCAAATATGCATTATAAACACTACATTTGTACCAAATTAAAATTTCCTCTCTCTCTCTCTCTCTCTCTCTCTATCACAATTCTTTCCCTTCTTTCAACTTGTAAAACCCAATTTCTTTTCCATAAATGTGTGCATATCCAATTCCCAAACCTTTATGCTTTTATCTATATATGCTTTAATTATTATTTTTTCTTTCTAATTGTTGCATCTCACTTTTGCCTATGTTTAAGTTATTTTAAAACCAAATATATATATATATATATATAAATTTATAAGGAGATCATTAATGAAATTTAACTAAAAGTAAAAGGGCATTGATTAAAAGTAGGGTTTTATTTGGCCAATGAAATGGGTATAATAATTGTTTTGGTTCAAATAAATTGTTGTTAATTTTAGAGCTATTGTGGTTATGGCACCATTGCTAAATGGAATTGGATAAGCAAGAGCAAGTACTTATCAGTTATCACCTTGTTTATTATACAAAGTTTGGTAAATGAAGCACTTTTCTTTTCTTTTCTTTTTTTATTGATAAGCAAATAAAAAGTCCAAAAACAGCATGAAAAATGTCCCTTTTAATTATCAACTCATTCCCTAATTTCTCCCCTTCATTCATACAAAATTCATACCAAAGCAATAAGTCAAGTTTTTGTATAGTGTTATTTGACAATTGGAGAAACAATTTGATTTAGAATAGTAATGAAAAAAAAAAATCTTCTTATGAAGAATCAACTAGTTCCACACGAAGGGTTTAGAGTTCCTAAGTCATGATATAGTTCCTAAATCATGTGTCCCTTGAATTTTTCCATATTGAAATTGCCCTTTACTCTCTTTTCTCTTTTGACAAACAAAAAGAGGTTTAGAGTTTCTTGAACCCATCTAGCTAAAAAAAAATAGGCTTTCCTAACTCAAGAATTTTAGGGTTTTTGATTGAAAACTTTTAATCACGTTAATTGATTAACGTCGTACCAATCTAGGTGCTCTTTGAATTTTGGGATATATAGCGGGGTTTCATTCATATCATTTGTAAATTTAAAATCAATTTCGAAGCTTACAAACTACCTTTATTAAAATCGTAATTACATACTAATTTTGTTTTGAGAATTTGTAATTATTTTGAGTATGATATTAAATTTTGTCTTCTCGATAATGATATTTAAAAATTTTTATATTCTTTTAGTAACTTTGATAAAAATAAATACTAGTATTAGTATAAATCGGGCGATATTGGATTAAGTTTAATTACCAACAAATCATGATAAATTAATGAATAATTAAGGAATTGAAGGATGTTTTGGTAAATTGGAAATGAAGAAGATATAAAGAGGACAAGTCTCATGGGTGACGTGAAATGGCACATGAGTCGTTTGAGGAGCATACAGTTTCAATCTTTCCGTACAATATGGTAAAGTCTTTTAAAATATTCGACAAAATAGATATCTTTTAAATAAAAAAAGTTTGAAAATTTTAATTTCACTTTTCTTTTTTTTATTTTAATTTCTTTTCTATTTTTAAATTAACAGATCATTAAGATAAGATGTAATTAAATTTAAATTCCAAAAATTAAGAAAAAAAATTCACTTAACTAAGTTCAATAAAATTATATATCAATATTAATCCCATTTTCACAATGATATTGTTAGGTACGTTTGCCACAATTTGAACACAATTAATATATTTAAAATCCAATTTAAGAACATTTTTATAATATATTTTTTGGAAACAAAACTAATAATTTATTGATATTTGTTCAGTGAAATCTTTGGTTTAGAAAATTAATCTCTTAATTAGGTACAAATTTAATAATAATTTGTTCAAATTAAATGTCCTTAAAAAGCCCAGCAAAGCGAACCCAAAAAAGATAGCTGGCCACGTGTCGAGTTTGGGGGTTAGGGCACAAACTCATGACAATGGAGATCTGAATTCCACATGCAAATCCATGCACAAGGCCATATGCCCACTCAATGCTGGAAAAATGTCTGGTCTTATTCACTGTCTCACCACATTTCTTAGGACAGCCTTTTGGTGATAAGGGGTTGTTTGGTAGGGTACCTTCTTATATCAACTTAGGGCAGCTCTTTTGAATAAAAATGAAA
>NW_018397259.1:8814887-8829720 GCF_002168275.2 Theobroma umbraticum | reverse complement strand
TTACGGTTCGATCGGTTATATCTTAAAAATTTTTAATCGATTTTGATGAAAAACCGATCCGAAACCGCCCCATGCACACCCCTAGTTCCATGATTATTGTTCTTTCTTCTTTGAAAAAGTGTGGGTGGGGGTTGCCCTTTAATATCATTTGATCTTCTTCTTTAGATAGCTAGTTAGATTCTTCTTTCCACTTCATTAGGCTTTTAGGCCATTCTTTTAGTACTCTTTGTATGTATGCCTTTGATTATTCTAGAAAAGTTTCTTTTTGAGAATAGTTTCTATAATAAAAAAACTTTAAACTTCCTTTTTATCATGATAATTAAGCATGAAATGCAAGATTAATTAATTTATAATTAAATTAATAAATTATAGTTAAAACTTAACGTAAGTTGGTTCTTAGTTATATTAATATATGATAAAACATACGCATATACATATATGAAATCTTATTTATAATATAAACACTTTAATAAGTCATTTGATCTCTTTAAATTTCATGTTCGATATAGTAAAGATACATATTCCTTTGTAATTTTTTCAATTAACATCTTGTGAATAATTTTTATCTTGATAAGAATTATATCATTAAGTTTGTTTAGTAAAATTATAAAAATACTTTTAAATGTGAATAAATAAACGAATTTTGAATTGAAAGTACTTTTGGTAAATTTACCGGACAAAATTAATTGTCTAATCTCTTATATGTACACAAATTATCTACAATGTGCCAATTGGAAAATGGAAAATCATGTGGAAAAAAATCGAAAACGTAAAAAGCGTAAGAGAAGTTTACCTAAAATTCTATATGAATAAAAGAAAAAAGAAACAACCCTCGTAAGATCTAATTTTGAACTCATTGAAGCCAATTACACATAAGATGCCTCTACGTTGGATATATTATTTATTCCATATTGTAATCCTCATTGGATGTGATCCTTTGCAAGTGGCTTTCTCCATATTGTAATCTTTCCCTTCTTGTAGTATTTTATTTTATATATATACATATATATATATTGCAAGGCCTTAACGTGAACCTTCTTCGTTTGTCTTGGTTTGATTTTGTGGACAACGTTTTCCTTGTATTAATCATAAAGTTTACGATAACCATGATGGAAAGCTACCAACAATAATTATTAATTTATTCAAAATTCATAGTTTGACTACTTGTCTTTTAATTCCTAATGCCGTACGAAAGTTGGTCAAAAATTATACAAAAGCATCATTCCAAAGGTCAAGCCCAAGCCAAACGAGAGCTTAGGATACTCCATCCAAAATAATTGCTCCCTCCTTTTTATTAAGAGAGAAAAAAAATTAAACCCATTTTTTTAATTAAGAGAGAGAGTATTAAATATAAAATATTATTTTTATTATTTTAATTAAATCTGAATGATTTGAATTCGATTATTTAAATAATTACTCTACTTAAACCGATATTAATAGCGTTAATTAAAAATTGCATAGAGATTAAACTTTGTCTAATATATACAAACAAAATATTAGTTTGTTTTACTGTAGGGAACAGATGAGTAATAACGTAAGATAATTATCGCCAAATCCTTCGATTAAGAGAGTTGGAGGAGATAAAATGGCCGTCTACTTCAAAGGGTACAACCCGTGAAAAGTTGGAAAACTATGTTAGCCATTGTTTAATCCGGAGCCCAAGCTTCAAACACGTGCATGGATTAATTTAATCGAATTATTTTTTATGTCATAATTTTAAATCATTCTACATTACTCATTAATTAGATCGAAAAGTGTACTATTCCTTAAGAACTTAACACAGTTGTCATTGTGTTTAACAATATTATATTCAAACGTCTGTAATTTTAATTAAATCAACTTTATGATTAGTTTTTTAGATGAAAGTTCAAAATTCAAATTTTCCTTTTTTTGTATAATTTTTTAATTTTGTGTAACTAAACAAAATCATATTTTGGTGTTGTTAATTCAAACAAATTTTTATAATTTACTAATAATAATGGAGTTTTTTTTTGTATAAACAAATCTATAACTAAACTAACCATACTTAGAAAACAAAAAAGAAATAGCATCTTAACATATGGAACTATATATTTCATCACTAACATTACTTTACAAATACTGACAGGAGGAAGGCAATGGGCCATTTTACGGTTATCTTTTATTTTTTAATTTTATTATTACATGTATAAAATTTAAGATATATAATATGATTATTTTTTAATCATTTTCATATAAAATCTCTATTAACTTATAAACTAACACAAATATAAAAACTTAACACTAAACAACATAGAAATAGTTAATACGCATTTACACCAGATCAACCACGATAAGCTCGAGGAGAAGTAGTCATGGAAGCATGTATAAGGATCAGCTATCCCCTCCAAAATAAATGAAATAAGCACTTAAAGGGGTTCTTATGACAAATCTCAAAAGTCAATAATCTTTCCATCCTTTGAATTAATTCTAATGATGATGATTTTGCATCTAGAACATGGGAAAGACTTGGCCATGAGTTGAAACTTTTAGCAGTAGAATTGGAATAACGCGTAATGCTAAAGGCTTTGACTTAACATTTGCTTAGTCTTCAATGATTTCAACTGAAAACGACGACGATGACACATTTGCTTACTCTTTCTTTATCTCCAACATGGATTAATAATAAGGCCAAGGGGATGAAGGAAAGAAATTAAGCAGGAAAAAACCCATTGAAAAAATCGAAGAAACAGCATATTCAGCACGGCATAAAATCCCAAGTTTGATGGATCTAACTCTAGGGAATTCGATTTAATTAAATTATATTGCTGAATCATATAAAAGTATATAATATATATATATGATATTAATTAGGTGGAATTCTTTATATGAATAGTAAAATTTGTATAGGAATTATGCTATTCTGATTGTGGTGGGATGATTCTGTCATGTTCCTTGTGTTTCTTATTGCTTGTGTTGGGGAACATTGCTTGAATGAGTTTTAAGAAGTTGTCCGATCCCATTGCAACTGAACAGGTTTGTTTTTGTCTCTAATACATACGCAGGCCAAGCGAAGAAGAAAATTTTATGTCTCGTATTATGTAGCCTTGTGCCATTGTCATTTTTTAAAATAATTTTTTATAAATCTTTCATTTAATGAAAATATCCCAAATGCTTCTCAAAAAAAATTTAAATTTAAAATTTTAATAAAATTATGTCATTAAATAATACGTTGAAGTTATTAGTAATTGACTTAATGTTTCCAATAATAAGTATGAGTATTCACAAAATTTTATGTCGATATATGTGGAATTTTTTAGTACTAAATAATTTCTCATTTGAGTTTTTTTTTATAAAAAAGTTAGTAAATATTTTTGATTATTTTGGGTTTTTTTTTTTGTTTCTCAAATTTTCCATCAAATCAAACCTTACAAACTCAAATGAGTGGTCTTGATTGAATCCAAGATTTTGAAGTATGAGAAAAGGAGATTTAAGAGGCGTGCCAAACATAACATGTGTTTTATGACCAAAAATTTTCTTGTTCACCAAACACACGAAAACATGTTTCTTAACACACTAGCTAACATTACCAAAATCTAATAAATTAATAATTGCTTTTTATTATGTTAGGTTTTCTTTGATTTTTGTTTGGAAATAAACTTTTTAATTTTTCAAAAAATTGTATACTCTTAATTGCTTGGATATCATATCATCTTAAAAATTAATGAAAATTTTATCAACTTAATTTTAAGAAAAATAAAATTTTTTAAAAATTTTAATATGACTTTTTTTTTTTGGGTTTTCTTTTCAGTACATGAATATGAAAATCTGTCTAATTTGCACCATATAAGTATAGCAGTTCCATTCCTTTTTTAAAGATTCAAACTTAAAATCTCTTGAAATTCAAAAGAAAATCTTAAATTTTAATTATTGGGATATTCTCGATAAACTTGCGTTATTTCAATTTTCATTTATGAGAATCATTTTTTAATATTGACAAACTTTCTAATATTAATCAAAATTGAGAGTAAGCTTTGTAATTGATTACACATGGTGTGTATATACATAAAAACTTTCTTTGTTTTTCCCATTCTTTAGGCCTCTCTAAAGACTGAATTTCAAGATTTAAAAGGATGGATGTAAACGAATCACAATTGCTTTGTCTTCTGTCAACTTTTCTAGCCACCTCCGAAGCTTTTTTCAAATCAATTTTCCAGACCTCTAAGCTCGTTTGTCTCCATCAAACTACCAGCATCCAAAGGCTATTACTAGCTCTTAAATAAACATGACCAACTTGTAACATTTATTAAAGGATTTTTTTCTTTTGAAATTTCTCATAAAATGACTAATCATCTTTTATTAAATTGTGAAGTATTTGAATTTAGACCATTTAAATTCTATGTGATCTTTGACTAAGATTAATTAAGCCGGTCTAAGACCGTACCGGACAATTAACATATAAATTATAGATCATATAAACTTAACTAATCTATGATAAAAAATGTGTTTATACTTTTTCAAAATTCATAAATCACTATTGGTGAGGGCTTACATAGATGAGATCAATTCAGTAATTTTTCTGTATTTTTGTAGAGTTGTGCTTGCCTCCTTGGGTTAGGCCAAAAGAAGGGTATAAGATTTTTCTTGAAGAAAATAAAAGGACAAAAGATTTCGTTGCATTTCATGCAGTGTATGATTACAAAGAGCAATTTTCATTCTTGGATAATCAATTATATATTTTTCTTTATTTCATTCATAAAAATACTTAAAATCTTGAGGGTATGCAACATGTGGCATAACATTAGCAGGTAGATCTTACATCAATGTATCTCAGAAAAGATATGCAATAATAAAAAAAAAAATTAAGGCACAAATATCAGATGACTGGAATTTGGCTAAGGGTATTCTTCTTATCATCATACAAATCTATACTTAAATATCATAGGCCCAATATATAAAAAAGGCGTCTCCGAAATTTAGGAAGAAGGGAAGTCCAATATTGTACTTAGCCCAAACTATGAGGCTTGCTCAATGGGACCAATCTACAAGACCTGTGTACGTGTATGGAAATTAAGAAAATTTATTGTACATATTCTTCGTATTATCAATGATTTATCAGATGATCTTGCCCAATTCAGTGTTTTAAAATCACAAGATTAGTTTTTTTTTTTGTAATTACTAAGTACTGAAAGTAAAAGTAATTTACTAATTACACGTTTTCACACGAGAAATTTGGTCAACCAAAGAACATTGACATGAGTTTTTGGGCATTGAGGATGCCGCATGTCACATTCTAAAATTAGAAGGAAGCCTCTATTAAAGCCCTGTCAACCATTGGGAAATTCCAATTTTAGTGATGAAGCTAGCTATATAACTAAATGAACAAAAAGTAAAACAAAATTAAACTCAAAAAATATATGAATAAACAGACAGACATGCAGATAGGTAAATAGATAGACAGACAAAGAGATTATGTATCGTTAACCTGTTACTATCCAAGATGAGTGTAGCTGTCCTTGATGGCAATACGGTGACAGGATTCGTTGAAGCAAAGGAAGCGTTTGGAAATTGTGTGGACGAGTACTTCAAGATGCTTGATTCCAATGGAGATGGAGGGATTTCACGTGACGAGCTCGCAGAAGGCCTAGGTAGGATTTTCACCGTGGAACTGGAATCCAAGACCGAAGAGAATATCGATCGATTTTACAGTACGATTTTCGAGAGGTTCGATGAGGATCGCGACGGGAGGATTGATCCCAACGAGTTTGAGTCCCTAATGAGGGAGATCATGCTCGCCATGGCTCGTGGGATCGGCGATTTGCCGGTTATTGTCGCTCTTGATCAGGATAGCTTGCTCATGATGGCTGTTAAGCATGAATTGGCTGGAACATGATGAGAGGATTGTGACAACAAATTAGTAGAGAAAGAGTATGTTTTAGGAGTTGTATACGTAATCATCATTCATCCGATATTGAAATGATTTTATTTTTAATTTAGAGTTTCAAATTCGAATCTCGAAAAATAAAATAAGATTTATAAAAAAGAGCAAAATTATGTTGATCAATTTATAAATTTAAAAAATATATATATAGAGAAAAGAGTAAAGGCAAAATGTTATGGATGAGTGATGGCTTTTAAACTCGTGAAAATTATATATCTTTCTTGATTGGTTGAGCATTGTTACATGATTTCAGGCACTTACCAATAACTAAATAATATACTTTGCACCACTTTATATGGCAGAACCTGTCCCAATGATCACAGTTGCAATTTGTTGCAGCAAATAATGAAGATTTTGTTAACCCAATTTCATGGGTTGATAAATTTACTTTTTTTCTATATCTGAAAGGTGTTACTTTTTGGGTTTGTGGGTTGTTTCAATTCAATATATGCATGGCTAGAAAAATGGGATTTGCTGGAGGAATGCTGAACAACATGCAATTCAAGCAACAACTTGGGGATGGGGAGGAAAGGAAAGTGCATTCACCAAATCATTGTTATATATTGCTTTGATTTTTTGTCCACATTCATTTCAGCAAGCAGACATCCCTAGATACAAGAACAATAAGCCTAAGAGATCTTGCTCAACCACATAACATATATTTTTATGTCTAATTTCTCAAGAAATGAAGACAAAAGTACATTAGTCATGGTAAGAGATCACTTATCTACCAATTAAATTATGTTCATACCTTTGATTCCAAATGTTGTGTACATTGCACTTTTCATTGAAAATTCATCCTACTCCATACATCTATTATTGATTGAAATCAATATATAATCTAACCAAATAAATAATTTAAATCATTCGAGTAATAAATATTAAAATTTATCTTATTGACGCATAATGTCAATCTTTACGTCTTTGTTGAATGCTTTTGAATTTAAATCATTTTAATACATCCATTTCTCAATAAATATGTATGACAATGATGGATTGATTACAACTTAAACTTTTTGAGCAATAAATTATGTTTTCTTTAATGTTTAGTCTCACATTAAGAGGTTTATGGATCAAATAAAGCGTTCATACTCATGATTATAAATAACAGCTTTA
This sequence comes from Theobroma umbraticum, assembly GCF_002168275.2. NCBI lineage: Eukaryota > Viridiplantae > Streptophyta > Magnoliopsida > Malvales > Malvaceae > Theobroma > Theobroma umbraticum. The sequence goes on along the minus strand of NW_018397259.1, from coordinate 8,822,705 downwards.
CAGCCTTTCTTTTTTCCTTTCTATCAGAATTAATCTCAGAAAATCTTGAACATGTATGGTAATGATGGATGGTCTGTAATAAGATAAGAGTACATATGATATTTGAAACAGGAAAGACAGCATAGCAATTCCAAGTTTGCAGAAAAAAGGCATTTGCACTTGCCATACTCATGGCCTGACATTCAGATTTGGCAAAGACTGAAACCTGATAGATTTACTGCTCCTATGTTCTGGCTTTGAATGTATATGGTAAAAATGGAAAATTGAACATTTAGGTTGGGACCATCCTTTTTTTGACTGTGGTAAATCTTTTGTTCTTTAATCAATAAAGAGATAAACAATACCAGAAGACAATGATGGTTGTTGATGCCTCCAATGGGCCATTTTTATAAAGAAAGAATAGACAAATCAAAGCCAGCCAAAGTTTCAGACAGAGAACAATTGTATAAAATGAAAAAAAAAAAAGTCATTAGACTATGATGACTCAGAAGATTAGAAAAAAAAAGAAATTAATAAAAAAAGAAAATTATCATATGCTAATTGAAAAATGTACCAAAAACTTTCCTAATGATGTTTGTAACTTTTTTTGTTATGTTAAAGAGTTAGGTTTTATAGTTCTTCGAAAGTATATGGTGGAAATAAATTAATGCATCAAAATTAAATATATATTGGGTTTTTGGATATTAGTGAGAGCTGAAGAAACTCAAAGCCTAGAGTTTCTTATTAAATTATTTGCTAGAACAACAACTCACATGTTGGTTGTTACTATGCTATCCATCAAACTATTAAGAAAGGGTTTCTCTTTTTTATTTTTTGTTTTCTTTATTGTTAAATAATAGTAAATGAGAAATGAAGCAAATGGCAAGGGTTGAAAACATGTTTCATTTAAAGTTGGCTAGACTTTATATTAAACTGAAGAAATTGTTCATACATCTGCTATAGTTTGTCATTGCAAATGATTCCCACCCATGGTTATCCAACAACAAATGAAGACTCCTCCCAAAAAGTTCAAATACTTCAAACCAACTTTGGATGACTGAAGAAGCGTGTATCAAAACCCTACAAAAGTGGTTGAGTCTCTCTCTCTCTCTCTCTCTCTCTCTCTCTCCCTCCTTTTCCCAAGGCCCCATGATCTCTTCCTGGACCTCTTCCCCCCTTTGAGATGGCAAGAAAGTAAAAGAAGAGAAAGGAAAGTATAATAATAAAAAAGCCTAGAAACTTTTAAAGTAAGGGAAAAAAAATCAAAGTCACCTCTAAATTGTGACTGGCTTGGATAGACGTAGTAGTACTCAGTGCAAACCAGCTAATGAGAGAGAGAGAGAGGTTGAGAAAGAGATATAAAGAGAGCCCTGTCTTAGGCGCAAATCAAGGAGGGCAACCATGGACTGTACAACTGCTCCTGATGATTGTGGTGATGGAAGCTCTTGCGTTTAAATCATTCAAATATTCAAAGCTTATTCCCCCACCCCCACACCTCTTCAAAAGCTTTACTTTGCTCCCAAAACTTGAAAGAGCTTGATTACCCTTCAGCTTAACAAGCCCTTATACAAAGCTTCCAGGGACATTGAATATTCACTCCCATCTCATCACGATCACCTCCTCTCTCATTTTTCTCTCTCTGTCTTTTTCTCTCTTTCGATGGTTTGCTAAAGAGCAGAAACCATGATTCCAGCATGCTTCAGCCACCCTAACACACTATCAAGCAGCTCTCAATTGCCTCAAAACCTCATCACCTGCATTTATCAAACCCAACTATGCAACTCTCCCACATATCTCACGCTTACATGGTCCAAAACCCTCTTCTCCCATTCCTTAACAATCTATGCTGCTGACTCCTTCTCCATCACCATTTCCCTCTACCCGTCGACCTTCTCCTTCTTCAGAAACCGACCAGGCTCCAAATCCATCTATTTAACCCACCATCATTACCAAAGAATCAAGCTATACTGGGACTTTACCAGGGCTGACTTTGCTGAAAACTCGGCTGAGCCAGAGTCTTGCTTCTACATTGCCATTTCATGCAATGCCAGGCTAGAATTCTTTCTTGGCGATCTCCAGGAAGAATTGAAAAGGCGTTCTGGACTGGTCATGGCTCGCCAAGTACTCCCCGAGCCAACACTCTTGTCCAGGAGGGAACATGTCTTTGGCCGCAGGAGTTACATTTCAAGAGCTAAGTTCTTGGGGTCCAAACATGAAATAGGCATAGAATGTAGCGGTGGTGTTCTCAAGGTAAAAGTTGATGGCGAAACAAGCCTTGTTATAAAAAGATTGGCCTGGAAATTTAGAGGGAATGAAAGAATCTATGTCAATGGAATTGAAGTGGAATTCTTTTGGGATGTGTTCAATTGGGTCAGTAGCGACAACAATAGTAACACCAATGGTCATGGTGTGTTTATTTTCCAAGTTGGTGATGGTGGTGTGTGGCCTGAAATGGTAGGGCCAGAGAAGAGGTTGATGAGGAAGAGCTTGTCATCGGTGGCAGGGTCGGCACCGAAGATGCCATCGACGACATTGTCACCGTCTCCGTCGTGCTCAAGTGTGCTGCAATGGGCGGAGGAGAGCAGTGATGGTGGGAGAAGTTCATGCTCTTCATCTACTAGGTCATATGGGAGCAATGGAGGATTCTCTTTGTTGTTGTATGCTTGGAATAAGGATTGAATTGAACACTAATTTTAATTTCAATGCAAAATGTTATGTTAAATTGTGAAAATTGATTGATTTTTAATTATGTGAGAAAGTGTTTGAATTTGAAGATTACATATTTTCAATGATTTGTGATGTATAATATAATAATAAATGAACATATTCTTTATGTCGTAAATTCAATTCATTTCTTCCAACTATATATAACTTTAATTTTTCCATAACGAGTTGACTATATATAATTATTTTTTTTTCTTTTACGAATTAGAACGACAAAATATTGATTATACATACATTTATCAACTATTAATTTCTTGCATATTCTTTTTGCATTTTTTTCTTGAAAAATGAAGTTAATTTCATTTACATTACTTAACCCTCATATTGATTTCCAAGTTATATAAAATTAAAATGAAGGTTTTTGGGACTTAAAAAAGAAAAAAGAAAATGCATCCAAGCAAGTAATTCTAAATACGTTTTAAACAAGAAAATGAAAGGAAAATAGGGCATGGAATCAACCTTTTGCATTAGAACTGCCCATCAAGGTGGATCCTGGCTAGTGTTAACCACCAGATCTGATATTAACATTCTACCAAATAAACATCATTTTATAACATAACATTACATCATTTCACAAAAAAATCAATCAAGCATATTACAATTATTCGATTTCAACTTTCACATAATAACAGGTTTTCAAAAAAATAAAACTCTGACACAATACTAAATATTATTTCATGTTGTTCGTTTTTGTTTGATGATTTTTTTTAAATAAATTCGATTTTGATTATTCTAAAAAAAATATTATATAAAATTAAATTTTCGTAAAATATGTTTTGAAAAGTTTTAACTTCAAAATTTTTGAATCTTAGTTTTAAAAATTCCATAATTTTATGATTTTGTCAATTATTTAGCAACATTTTTTAATCCTATGTTGAAGTTACATTGAACAATCATTATAACTGAGGGATTATTCCTAGACTTTTTTTTGTTCTTCAAAAACCCAACTCTTGCAAAAATCGAGTTCCAACCCCCCTTAACCACAAAGGCACTCAGGCACAACACAAAGCAAAAGCAAATATGCAGAGGCGCATGCATGCTCCACCAGCACCACCTAGGATTCTCGAATAAACTATCACATCAAATCCCATACCACAACCTGAAAATCCTTCTAGGCTAGTAGCTAATGTACTAGTAATTATCTACCATCCTTTTTTTCTGCAGAAAGTGTGGACTCTTGCCTCTACTTTACAAGCCAAAGATAGGTATACATATAGATTATAGACAGTTCACTCAATTGTTGCTGTTGATGGAAGATGTCAACACCATCATCATTACAGATTCACAGTGCTATGCTCCTGCCAATCATAGCTAAACTTTCTTTATTCTCTTTTCGGTATTCTTTCTTCTTCTCCTTTTGTCTAACTAATGGGATTGACATCGCCCTTGTCTAAGCATGATTAAACTACAAAGTTTTGGTGTGTCCCAAAGGTGTTACTGCTGGTAATGAATGCACCCCAAAACATAAATTGTTTAGCAAATCAAAGGGCAAGTTTGACATGTTTCTTGAGGTAAACAGGGATGAGAGCAACACAGGGGGATGATCAGCAGACTCTTGCCTTTGTTCTCTCTACTATTTCTCGTAGTTTCTCCTACACCTTGTTTTGTTCTTTTTATTTAAGTTCGGATGATCAAAATGTACAAAATGAAAGCATTGTTTTCTGTCTCGTGGATGAAAGGTACATTTGCCATGTATAAAACGTTGAAGCAAATTTGCCTACTTCTTTTTGGAAGTGGATGGCGTGAGTAAGATGAAAAATCTAATTTGATAAGTTGTGCAGCAATCACTTTTATAAGAATTTTAAAATTCTCCTTCCTGTTTAATGTGCGTAACATAGAATCGAAGAAATGGGCATGACACTGATGTGTTAGCAAAAACAGGGGGAGCTTTTGTGCCAATCTAGCAGATGATGTTGTGATTCAGGATTTTCTCCCTACTTGTATTAATCTTATGCAAACCCTCCAACGGCAGTGCCTGTTTAATTTATCCATGTTCCTTCTAGCTAACAAATAGAAGTAAAAGGAAAAGAAGGTTTCATATATAAAGTCGAATATACGATGCCAATTTTCTCTTTAATTTAGATAATTTTAAATTAATTTTTTTTATTTGAATTAGTTGAATCGGTAGTATTTTGAATTCAAATTATATCTTAAATAAAATATTTTATGTTTATTTTATTAATTTTTAAATTTAAATCTTTGATTCGTTTATAATAATCTATAATAAAAAAAATAAGGTGACAATTTGATAAATTATAATTAAATGATGGTAATAATATGCCTTTGCCATTGACTTCCTTGTTTTATATGAAATTCAATTGCCTTATTCTTTTAACAGCCACTTAATTTCAACTCCTCTATCTCCCCCTGCGCTCACTTCACTGGCTGCTTACTCCCCTACGTCCGCACCATGGCCGATACCGCCGGAGCCGCAGCCACAGCCACAGCCACCGCACCTCGCCCCCTCAAGATCATAGCGGGAGCAGACTCCTTCGGCGCGGAGCTGAAAGACGTGATGGTATCCCACCTCCGATCCCTCAGCATCGAAGTTGAAGACCTCGGTACCACCTCCTATTACAACGTAGGCGCCGAAGTCGGCCGGCGGGTCTCCTCCTGTGCCACCGCCTCGCCCGATGTCCAAACCCGTGGCCTCCTTGCTTGCGGAACGGGCGTCGGAGTCGGGATATTCGCCAACAAATTCCCCGGCGTATTCGCCACCACGTGTCTCACTCCCGACGAAGCTCGCAACAACCGCTCCATCAATAACTGCAACGTTTTAGCTCTATCCGGCATGTCAACTTCTAAAGATACCGCTAAGGAAATCGTCGATACGTGGCTCAACACTCCTTTTAAATCGCCGTGTCCGGCGTCTGGGTCTCAGCCTTGGCCGGAGGAAATCTCGAAATTTTTCGATGAATCGATGACTGAAATGCCCAAAATTGGTACTTCTGAAAAAACCGAAGCTGAATCTTGTGCTATTTGTTGTTTGGTTAAGAATAGAGAATTGAATCCAATCGATATAATCCCTGGTGGGTCAATGAAGATTTTGAGAGAAAGTCCCACATCGGCTATTGTTAGATTCAAGGCCGGGAGTGTTGAGCCGGCTCATCACCATACTTTTGGGCATTGTTTGGTGGTGATGGAAGGGAAAAAAAGTGTGTGGAATTTAACTAAAGAGGAAAGATATGATTTGAGTGTTGGGGATTATTTTTTTACTCCAGCTGGGGATGTTCATAGAGTGAAATACTATGAAGATACTCAGTTTTTCATCAAATGGGATGGGAAGTGGGATATGTTCTTTGATGAGGATCTAGACACTGCTAAAATTGCTATTGAGAAGGAACTGGCTAAAGGGTCTGCTTGAAGAATAAAGTCTCCTTGTGATCTTTGACCGATGGATGGATCTTGGATGCAATCTATGTCTTGTGTTTTCTAGTATTTGATGCTGAGGGTTTATCATTTATGTAAAAGGAGTAGCTTTTGTTGTTGTATGATAACTGAGCTTGTGTTTGAATAATAAAAGTTGATGGTTTTATGTATCAAGATTGCCACTTTTGTTTCAAGTTACTACTATTACTTGATGTTTTATGATGTTAGTTCTGCATTGGATGATAATTATACTGTTTTGGTTGTTAAATTGTTATGTGTTGGTTCTCTGTTTTATGTTTGGAAATGGCAAAAAAAGATTGGTGATCAAGCTAGGAAGGTCTTAGAGTGGTCCATTGGTTTGAAAGTTGGCTTGTGTAGGATAAAGGTGTTTTTGAAACCAAGTCAATGACCCTTGCAATGTTAAAATGTTGATCCACACTGAATTTCCCTGCTTCTAAAAGAACAAATTGAATTTGCTAGATCTTTCTGTGATGCGGATGCAAACTGTGGAATCTAGAACTAGAACTATAGTTTTGTATTTACTTGTTCTTTATTGCTACTGGGTCGGGGTTGCTTGCTTCCTGGTGCCGGTTGCATCTTAATATCCATCTGTCAACTATCGGCTATGATTTGATATTGTGAATGAACTACTTTCTCTAGAAAGGGATTGGAGGCAGGGGTCGCGGGCTGTGCCACAAAGATCCAATGTATGAATTACAGGTATCTTGAAAAAAGTAAAGGGTGCATTGTTAAAGAGAAGATATAGTGGATAAATGGAAAATGCTTTATATTTTTTTCATTTTCTTATAACTTAAATGTTAAACATGTTGAACAAGCATATTCCAGCCTCGTCGGCCACCTAGTATCAGCCATTTGAGGTTGTTCACGTATTACTATACAAATGAACTATTATACTAGACTTAACTCATCAGGAACACTTGAACTTTCCATCTGTTCCGGAGATCCAACTGCAGCAAGCTTCTTCCGCAGTGCCACTAAGTCTTCCCCGGCATTACATATGTAGGCTGACGCTTGTCTGCCGGACAAAGTTGCTCCTTCCATACTATCTATATAGTCCTGTATGCGGTCAATCGAAAATTTATACCAATCCCATTTTTTCTTCAGTTACAAGGTTTAAATTACTGTCAGCTATGGTCTTGGGAGTTAATACAAAACTAATCAGGGTCTTCATTTTAAGGTAACCTCCCACACCCAACCAAGAAGTTTTTGTTTTACTGGAATGAGCTGATGCTTAACCTTTATCAATCAAACATGTAATTAAATCAAGGTTTACTAACATGGGCCTCATATATGTATCTAGGAGGCTATGATTATCAACAAACAGTCTTTAGATAGTCCCAATTATTTTTATTTTCTTGTTTCCTCCATATTGGCTTCTTATTATACTTATTTCATTTTATTAGAAAAAAAAAATCATTCAATTTGAAGAAACAACCTCCCTTCCTAGCAATGCAGGAACCTCAGACACTCGGCCGCTCTCTTTTCCACACGTCGGCGGAGGGAAGGGATGCAATCAGTGTTGAATAACCAAGCATTTCTAAGATGGAATAAGAAAGGTAGAAGTTACCTGCTTGGTATAAGATCCAGCAAGGAAGAAGTTCTTTATGGGTGTCTTCTGATCAGGTCTGAATGGATCTTTACCAGGTCCTTCACGATATAGAGATTGCCCAATTTTGACAACAGATGACCAAATAACTTCTAAACCTTGGGATGATGGAAATAAAG
>NW_018397259.1:8728917-8814877 GCF_002168275.2 Theobroma umbraticum | reverse complement strand
TACAGTGAAGACGTGAAGTTATGAGAGTGAAAATTCAATAACGCTGACCTTTACACTAAAGAAGGTACGAAAGATAAACAATGGTGGTGATCACGATATATCTAGATCACAATTATCCAGCATTCCTAGAGACTAAACCCAGAGAAGATCCATCAACAAGCCAAACTAATGAAGTCCCCAACTGTACTTGTTAATTCATGAAACACTTTACTCTTTGATAAAGCAGCTGATATTGAAGTAAAAAGAAAAAAGTAACTAGATGTGCTCTTATAACTAAAGGTTTTTCTGAACTCTCTTATGTCTCCAATCACATTGACATAGCATCTCATAGAAAATATAGTGGACTTGGTCACCACTTATCAAACTTTAGAAATAGGCTGGTACTGCATGTATGATCAAGCACAGTTATCTGAGACCAACTTCAACTTGTGTGCATGTGTGGATGGACTTAATTATTCAACCAAAAAATCTAACAGAAACAAGTGGAGCCAAAGAGATGGATAATAAATTATGTAAAATGAGATCTGTTCAAAAAGTAAAACTAGACTTGGACAAAGAGAGAATTATGCATTTTGGTCTCTTGAAAGTTGAAAAAAATAACTTAAGAATAAAGGTTCCTTATAAACTTCCTACCTGCTTTGCTACTCTCTTTATGATTTCATCATTTGGCAATGGCATGTAAGGGTCACCTGGTGTCAAGACACACCTGCAAGACAACAATCCAACAAGCAATAAAATATTTGGTCATTATAGGACCAGATGAAGTACCAAGAGAGTTTATAGGAATCTACAAGCCCGGTATTTAAAGGTCATCAAATTTTCTCCAGACTCACATCCAATCATCAACATAGTATAAATAATTAAGAGTTTTTAATTGTTTGAAGATTGAAATCAGTTTCGTTTTTCTTTTTTAAGTCCCTAACAGTGTAGACATTTACTCAACATGGTAATAAGTAACCAAACACCCTTGCATAGTGTAGATAAAGAAAGTCATAACAATAAGAAAAAACTTATCCTTACTGGAGCAATGAACCTTGTCCCTCAATGTAGTAATCTTCTGGAGAAGCGAGAGCTAGATCGGCAAAACAGGAGAAATCCGCATCCGGAGTATAAAGAAGATTATCAAGGCCTACAGCTTGTCTCAGTTGCCTTTTAATGAGTTCAGGATAAATGAGGAAATGAAGCATAGCAAGCAATTTGTTAGTCCTTAAGAAGCAAAGCCAAAGAGGGCTTTTATTAGGCCCCCAACAAAAAAATCCCACTTTGTTCACAACCATAGTACAGAAGAAAGAATCACCTCGACCGTTCCAGATCTTGCAACTCTGTGACCCAGCCATTATATCTAAGTTGCACAGTAACAACTGGCACTCCTACTAGCTCATAAATGTTATTAAAAAATTCCGATTCCCTCCACTGGGATGGAAGTAACCTTTTTATTCCAGGGACATCACATGCTGCCCACAAACAGGGAAACGATGATTCAGAATCATTTTCTATAAAAGTCAAACAAAAAATTAAACTTTTGAAGAGCAAGATCTAACTACAGACCAGCAACGTAAGCATCAGCTTTCACAACTTTCTTATTAGTAGCCTGCAACATATGAAATTTAAAGATTAAGCCCTATATTGAAAAATGTAATCTTCAAAATCTTAACATCTATAACCTATTCAAAATTTCATTTTAAAATGGTGCATATCATACAACTCATTTGAACACACTAATACTTCCAAATGCTCAATCTTGAATCTGTTCCAATCAAATGCATAAATACCAACTAAATTTCCAATATTTAAAGGAAGCAACATTTACTTTAGACATGGCAAGCCCTGTGATATATGTCTCTCCATCAGCGGATTTATCATAAAGTACCTCTCTGCATCCCCACCTAAGATGGAACCTGTTCTATCAAATAAAGAAAATAAACAAGAGAACTAGTAAATCTATTATAGAAAAAACCTATAAAGTAGTGAGCCACTATCCCAACAAGATAGTTTGTAGGCCTATATTATAACATACCTGCCTCCTCTTTCTGTGATATAATTTCTGATGGGACCACTTAAGTAAACATCTGGAGAACCCTTCAGCATGCGCAGAAGGGAAGCCTCTGTCTTAGTGGCAAACAGTGAGAAAATAGTGAGCATACAACGAGCACTAATGTTATCACAGTCAATAAAACCCAAGGCATAAGCAACTGGATCCCACATTCTCTGGATACTTGTGCGTGTACCGCCTTTAGACAAAAACCAATCAGAGAAGCTTATCTGCAAGAAATAAATGAATTTCAAGTAAATGTGAAGTACGTTAAAAAAAAATGCCCAGAACAAGTTGTTAACTGGAAAAAGAAGAAGAAGAAGAAGAAGAAGAAGAAGACAAAATTAGTGAGTATCAAAAGCATGAGAATTACAATGATGTAACAGAGTAAAGACATTTTGTTTGAATTTAACTACCCTCCAGAGAAAAAAATATGAAAAAAAGAAAAAGGATCACATGTGGTGTAGGAAAACTTCAAGCTATTAAGATGTTGAATAAGTATAAATTAAAGTTAAAGAGTACTTTATATAAAAACTCAAAACTCAGTGAGAATTTAACAAGGAATAGAACCAAAAGAAGAAAGAGTAATATTACATACACTATCCAAATTTCTTATATCCCTCATTGCTGCGTCTGGATCAACAAGAGCCTTCACAACTGGACTTAGGGCAAGTGCCAGAGCATTTCTTGCTTTATCATACGTCTGCTATTGAAAAATGTGAAATCAGTGAGCAGCTTAAGCACCATCTACTTTAGCTTAAGGAAATGAAATAAGACTTATGTTAACAGGAAACATTGCATTTTAAATCTACATTTTAATATTTTTCCTCCGTTGATGAGAAGAAATTTATGAGTGTATTGTGGGGCACATACATTAAGAATTAGAAAACAAGTCTTGGAATGCCACTGATGAAAAATGCAACAGTATCAACAATTATGGCAGAGAATATGCGAGAAGCACTGCGACAGATAGCAGAAGTGAGGAAGAGAAAAGCAGTCCGAGAAAAGGGTAGTAGAAGAGAATTACCTTGAGCTGATTTGTAGATAAAAAAGCACGAATGCCATGTATAGGGGCTCCAACTGGAAATCTAAAATCAAGTTCTGCATCCAAACTCAAAGTCATAAAAGTGAAGCCAGGATTGCCTGGCTAAAAGAATGTAATTTTGGTTCAATGCTGAAGTAAGATCCTAACATAGAAATTATTGTCTCGTAAATTGTTTAAATAGGACCAAACATAAATCATACCACCAATTTCACCCCCTTTGTTTACAAATGTGTGAGTATGATCCTTCACGAGTAGATTTTTATCTGCACCCACCTAGGACCAAGTAGAGATCAAGGAAAATTATCAGAGACCAGGTAAATAGTTGCACCTACATCAAAAGGATAATGAGTAAAATTTCAACTGATCACAAAACACACCATCATCAGGATAAATTTTTTATTCAAAAATCTCATTTCCTTGTAATGAGAAACACGTTTTCCAATGAATATAATAGCACATAATGATACAATGTCCTATCACTATTATAAAGCCTAGTGCTTCACCTTTCTCATCAAACGGAATAGATTGTTGTAGCAACCAAAGAAGACATGCAGCCCCATCTCAATGTGGTTTCCTTTTCTATCAACAAAAGAACCTACTTTGCCGCCAATGAAAGACCTTGACTCATATATATCAACCTGAAGAAGCCAAAGTAGTAATTAAATTACAAACACTATAATGAAATATCACTAAATCATGTTAATTTAAGGAAAGAAGTTTGCAGAATTAGGTTTCTGAAACTGAAAAATGTAAAATATGGTTCTGTATGAAATTCTTATGCATATTGAAATGCCAATCTGGTTAAGATAGCATAGAAACAGGTAGCCAAGAGACAAGAAAACCTCATGGCCTTGATCCAATAGCTCAACAGCTGTTGACATGCCTGCAAGGCCAGCTCCGATAATAGCCACCTTGAGCTTTGGTCCCCTATAATGTTCAGGTTCCGGTGGAAACAGCCCCTTTGGAGCTGCCAAGTAAACAATCCAATTATTGACCATGATGACATGAAATTTTGCTACATAACTATAACTTTCAAAAATGATTATCGAGCATCAATGCCATTCATCCTTAAATGATAAGAAACAAGAACTCTAAGCTCTGTCTCTACAGAAGAACTTCAATTAATTATACGGTGTCCCCTTTTCTTCCAAGCTGACAAAGGAAAAATCAAGCCATTAAACAATTTATTGGACAGCACTTTCCACCGAAGATAAGGGAAACCACACTTTCACATCCCAAAATCTCATGTCCGAGCTCTGCCCCTTATAGATGTCAGCCAAACTAACAGGAAATCGCTATGCTATCTAGAAGAAACACACAAATGATCGCAAAAGCAAGAATACCCAGAATCCAAAAGACCCCAAAAGAAACAAACTTTGGCATAGAGCACAAAAAAGAATTCAATAGAAACATTAACCAAAAAAGAAGAAAACCCAGAATCAAAAGAAGCCAAAAAAACCATGTCTTGCCAAAAAAAAAAATTGAGGCAAATGAAAAGAACTGGAGAAAAGAAAAAAGATTACCATTAACACTCATGTCAGAAATATTGGTGTCTAAAGAAGACTTCACATAGAGCTTTGGAGGCTTCACCTGGGCCACTGAACCCAAGCCACTGGCTGCAAAAAGAAAAGAAGCAGAAGCCATAGACAACCCAAAAAAACTGGAACTTCAATTTTCCTTCCTATATTATTACAAGTAATAATATCTTTCCTTGATCAACCAAAGAAAAAAGAGAGAGAGAGAGAGAGAGAAGGAATCTAGAGACTACAGATGCTTAAAGGAGGAAAATTTGTCTGGGAACTAAGATGTATTACTAAAAGAACCTCTTGGAGAATTCAACTTCCAAGGTTCTCTTTGTTTCTAGTTTGGAAGTTGAAACTTAGAAAAAGTGTTTAAGGAATGAAAAAGGAACAAGGTTGGGTCTTTTCAGTGACTTTGCCACTAACTGATAATGGACCAACCATAACCAAATTTTGCCTTTAGTTGAACATTGCTAAGGAATCTTGTTGAGTTGAGATTAAACATTTTTAATGGATGGTACCATTTTTTAACCTTATCTAAAGTGAAATTGCCTAAGGAAGAGGAAGGACCACGATAGCCCTAGTTGCCTAACTGGCTAACTGACCTCAAGAGCTTTCTTTTCTTCTTTCTTCTGTTTTCTTTATTTTCCTCATGTCCAAACTGAGACAGCAGTTGAATTTATAATTGCTTTGCTGTGTTTGGATGTTTTGACACTTTCCGGCTATTTTTAACTTAGCACATGTTTGGCAGAAAAATAAATAGGATTGATTGATGGAAATAGATCTAATATTTAAAATTTTTTTAAATTATATAAAAAATTGAAATAAATTTTTATTTTTTATTACATTTAATTAAGATTTTGTATTTAAAAGAATATGAATATATTTAAATTTTTTTAATAATTTAAGGACTTTTTAAAGTATTATGTCTTTAATAAACGAAAGAGAATCTCTTAATTAGTTTCTTTGGTTTGCAAAAATAAATTTAAGTGCTTGATTAAATAATTATTAAATATTTAAAAAAATTCTACATTAATATATATTTTACACAAATAATTTTTACTTTTGATCTCCTTAAATTGTCAAAGCAATTAAAGAAATTCATAATTATTTTACTTTGTTTCTTCCCTCCACATAACTCCCTCTCCTTGCTTTCTCTTTTTTGCGAAACATGACGTTAACAGCTCCACGTGGCATTTCGCATTGCGTTCAAACGCAATACCAAACTCGCTTGGGACCAAACCGTCCATCAGAAACCCGCGTTTTGACGACCGCGAAAAAGTTCCCATCTTGGACGGTTGGACCCCTCATGCTCTCAAAGCAAAATCTCTCTTCCGTTTTACATCATGAAAAAACCCTAGATTTCATCCCCATTTGAATCCAGGTATTATTTTCTTCAAAAAAATTGTCTTTTTTTTCCCTTTCAATTCACCAATTTAATTTTCATTTTGTGTTATACTAAAAAAAAGTTTGTTTCTTTTTAATTTTTGTTTTTATTTTTGGTTAATGGGTTTTGCTTATTTTGTATTGATCTGCAATTGTTCTTATTTTGGTTTGTTATTTCTGTTTTGTTTTATCTCTTATGGCTTGAACAGTTTTTAATTTATTATTTAATTATTAATACTATTATTTTAGGGTGTGCTTAGAATTGTAGCAACTTCTTATAGATTAAATGTTTTTTTTTTCCTTGTTATCACATGCATATGTTTATATGAGTGTATTAGTTTTGGTAAGGGGAGTATCAGAGCCCAGTTCAACTTTGTTTTGATGAAAAAACCCAGGTTTCCTCTTACAGTTGGGTATAACTGCAATGGAAGAATGAATATCAGAAAAAGAGAATAATTATGATGGACTGACTCTTAAAGAAGAGAAGGAAGTCCCAAATTTTTCTGTTTTGTTCATGAAATGGAAACACCATTGGCATGTGATTGATTAATACTGGCATGACTGTATTGAAATGACTCTGGACTGTTGTTGGATCGGACACTGATAGTTATGTTCAGTTGGTTGATGCGTGATTCTCTAATTAATGAATACTAATTTGTTGTTGGGTTTGTTTGCTTTGAAAGCTGAAATATATTGTTTTTTTGGTTGTTCGTTCTATATTTGCATTTGGAAAGAGATATCATGTTATACTTTGATCTCAACGGAGTTTCTTGTTCCAGCGTTCTACTTGCCATATGATCTTACTTTTGTATATCTATAGCCAGCAAGCTTTTATATATATATATATATATATATGTTTTCTTCTAATTTTGAAACTCTTTTTTATAGATGAAGAACGCTAGAATTGTTACAACAGAGGTTATTCAGGGTAGGAGTAATGATAAAGCCAAGGCAGTATGGGATAGGAACTTAACAATGATATTCTGTGATCTTTGCATAAAGGAAAAAGATCATAATAGCAGGCCGGGAACTCATTTTAAAAAGGAAGGGTGGTCAAGGTTGGTTGCAAATTTCAATAAAGAAACTGGTAAAGAATATGAAAAGTCACAGCTGAAAAATAGATGGGATCTATTGAAAAAAGAATGGAAGCTATGGAAGCAGCTCAAAGGGAATGAATTTGATACATGTTTCCGGTGGGATCTAAGAAAGAACAATATTGATGCTTCAGAGGCATGGTGGGAAAAGAAGTTAAAGGCACATTATTGACTCGTAACAAATAATTTATTCACCTCTTTCTAATTTCTCAATATATAAGGTTGATAATGCTCATGTTTAAATTTGTAGGTCGTGCCTGAGGCCATAAAGTTCAAAAATGGTGGTATTGATCCAGAATTGGAAGAAAAATTAGATCGGATGTTTCTAGGTATACTAGTCAATGGTGACATAACTTTGGCACCGACATTTGGTTTACCGCCAACTGATGGAACTGATGAAGATGAATCACCTAAAGTCAAGGTAGAAGTTGTCCCGGTAGAGGACATTCCAACGCCTAAAAAGGCAATAGATGAATGTTTGAATGAGATAGATAACCATTGCATGGAGCAGAATCCTCAGCCTCACTCTGAATCTGAGCACCAGTCAGAGCTGCCATGCGAGAAGAAGAGATCCCAAGAGTTGGATTCTTCTCATCTCAACAAGGGTAAAAAGAAAGTACCAAAATTAGTTGGCAGGGTTGCAGCACTGTCTAGGCATATAGATAGATTGTGTAGTGCAGCTGAGAGTATGAGTACGGCAACTTCAGCCAAGTTAACTTCAGAGCCATACAACATTCCTGAGGCAGTTCAATTGCTGGATAACATGGAGCAAGAAGTTCCAAAGAAGAGCCAGTTGTATTATTTTGCCACGAAGCTGTTCCTTAATAAAGACAAGCGGACGATGTTTATGTCATTGTCAACTGAGACAAGAGCTTGGTGGCTTAAAATGGAGATGGAGGAGACCTCCAAGTTCGCTCAAAGGGATCAAACAGCAAGACAGTGAATGTTACAATAGCTTTATGTAACTTGATTTGAATGTATTCTGATCAAGATGATGATGAAGCTAGCAAACTTAAGCCATGGATGCTGTCGCATCCAGCATAATTATTCTCAAGCAGCTTTTTTGTCCATAGGTTTGTGAGAAATGGTTCTGTTTAGAATATAAACGTTCTCCTCCTTTTGTCCATAGGTTTGATATACTCTTGACAGGTCTAGACTTGTATAAAAGTACAAGCAAACCTAAATGCCAGGTGTCCTAAGATTTGTATCCAAAATTTCAAATTGCTGATTTGGAAATACAAAATTAGGCAGACATAATCTCCATAATTGTGATAGCTGATTAGCTACTCTCATTTCGTGAGAAAATCATTAAATTTAAATGCTACCTCAACCAAGAACTAGAAGCAAAGTCAAGTTGTGTGCTTCCTTCCAGCAATAGGAACTCTTATTGAATCAATGACCCTATAAAAAGCCTTAGCTATACTTAAATAGAAGAATTTGGCAATGCCAATACCAACCAATTTGGAGGTAGGCAAGGCCAGTTGCAGGTCTTATACTGGAACATGTACTCAATAATTGAATCAACGGTCCCATTATTCTAACATGAACTACCCATTTATGCTTGCACCCAAAAAATAAGAATCTAACGGCTAAATAGGTACTATTTCTGAGCGTAGCCCTGCCTAATCAATTGAAAACACAGCTATTAATCATTCTAATATTAATGAGCTTCCTTTGATGGGCTTAGCATGAAAAGCTGCCAATGCTGATAAAACTGAAAAGAGTTCTGCAACACGGTCAATGGACAAAATTCTACAGCCATTTTTCCTGAGGGAAAGTTCTGTATTTTGGGGCACTTGAGCAACAGGATCTGAGACAATGGTGTCATCCCATGTCTTCCTTCTCTAAGAGTTTTTTTTTTTTTTTATTTGCAGGTAAGATATAAGTTTTGACTGATATATTAATATCATTATCAGTCAATCCTTCCTGGAGTTGTTTGGAAGGGAAAAAAAAACAAAAAGAAAGGAGAAAGGCTCCATTATTAAAGTAGTATATTTAGGTAAAGTCTAAGCATCAAAAACACCGGAGGAGAGTTAAAACTGCCAGAAAATAGACTAAGCAACTCACTTCAATGTTATGGCCAAACAAAAGCTTTCAGAAAACACCTGCTCTTTTCTTTTCTTTTGGTTACAATGGGGAAAGCATATCAGTCCAAATTAAGTATCTTAGATGGACCTCCATAAAAGACCTGTTAATTTACATATTCTTTTTCTCCTATTTTTTTATGTAAACCAACATGTAGCTCCAAACAAAGAGAAATAGAGGAGTGGCTACTGGCAAGGATACTTTGATTTCCACTAGCTTTTTATTTTTCTGATATATTGACACTAAAGGGCTTGATATTCTTGAAATGCTTCATTGTTTTGATGTAATTTGTGGTGGATGGGATTCCACCAGTATGGACCAAAGGACATGTACATCCTCATCTGGGCAGGACTTCACATCCTCATATAAAATGTATATCCCTCTACCTGTAAATCAGCAAAAGAAGATTTAAAAGAATTCAGTCATGAAAAAGAGACAGCAATAAAGAATTTAACCACAACGGAGTCGTGAAAATCTTTAAAATGGCAGTTGACAATTCTAAATACATTCTTCATTCATGCATTTTGTGAATGTGTGTGTGAATAGTGAATGAATGAGCCATATATGTATGGTATGTTGTGCTGCAAAACATGGTGGGGAAATGGAATAAGGAAAAGGCAAAAGGAAAAACAAGCAATGTTCATGCACTAAAACGATACTAGAATAGATATTATAAATAGTAAGTACTCTTTCTTGGAGCTGAGTGCATCCGAAACCACAGCTTCTTCAATGGGAAGAGGAGGGATTGCAGCCACCCCATTTGTCAAAAGGGAGTGCTTCATGGTAGGTGAAAGAAATAAAGCATTTAGAGGGGAAATTCCAGAGAGAGAGAGAGAATGTTGATTTGCTTTAGACAATGGTGAATTATAGATTACAATATCTAGCACCCATTCCATCCTTTTGCAGGCTAAAGATACAAAAAGGAAAAACTAGTTCAGTGTTTGGTGATAAGTCTTTTCTTCCATTTTCACTTGAAGAATGAGGAACCCTACTCAGACAACAAGAAGGCCCAGTGTGATCTTCAATTTTTTCTCTCAGATTCCCTCCCTTCTACTTGAAGTCATAGTTTCCTAACTCACATGAATAGGATTGTCGGCACCATTACATCCTTCAACAAAACCAACTTAATGAAGTTGCCATCTTTTTTCTTTAGTGGTCCATATCTCTAAGGCTGCAGGGCAGCCACGAGTACTATTTCAGGACCATGTCTCTGAGGGATGGTTGAACAAGCGACTTGTAAATGTTGTCTAGTTGATGAGCCAATGACTCAAATACATTCAAAATTTGCAGCAAGAATCAATCCCAGGTTGGATAACAATCAAACAAATTTGTGTGAGACAAGTTTATCAAGCTTCGGAAGTTATCAGAACAGTAAACATTATAAAACAGGTTCCCAGTCATAATCAGCTTTAGTGCATGGGTAGTGAATATTAAGGTCAAAAAACTTGGTTGGTATTGACTATGACAATACCTTGTTTTGTTATTCGAATTTGAAGGTTTAGGTTCAAGAGGTTTTGATTGAGGTTATACACCACCTGACAACTTGACAGAGCCTTCTCCCACTCTCCGGGCACCAGGCATGCTTTATTTATGCAAGAAGAGCAGTTTAGAAACTTCTTCCGGAGGACATTAGCTTTCATGTAGTTGAATTGGATTGTCATTGTTGAATGGGGGAGGAAAACAATATCAATCAACATATACGAGAGCTTCTGATTTTTAAAATATGATAAAGTGATTTAGTTGAATCACTTCCAACATACTCTCTGGGACTTCTCTGTAATTTATGCCTAGAATGCTCCCTAGGAAGCTTAGAAATCAGGATTGAACAACCACATTACTATTCAAAATTGTAGTAGATGATAAAATATCACCTCATTTATTTCAATAAGTTTTGTTTGTAACTATGTATTTGATTCTACAAAATAGGCTTCCTCTGTCCTGAAATGTCATATACCAAACAAAAATGTAGAAGACAGATTGGTGTAAAATATTTTCCCAGCTTTAAGATTATGAAGACGTCTTAAAATCAAAATGGTCAGCTGAGAATCAGATTATATGACTGCACAGATGAGAACCAAGATGAATATAAGTGCAGCTGATCCAAGTACTGCACCGAAGATCCAGAAAACCTTCTGAAGCAAACTAAATGAAGTAGAAGTACCACACTGCTTCATCTGCACCATTGACACAAGAAGAGAAAAGAAAAACTGATGAAGAGGTTAAGAAAGATTTGGAACTTAAGTTGTGAATCAGTATGCTCAAAAAAGATTTCCACACCTGCAGTTGGCTTTGCATCGTTACATCATTAGACTGCATCAGAAAAGCAAAATCAAAGGGCCTGTCAGAATTCAGAGGCTTGGGAAACATTGTTTGAAGAGCAATAACTTAATAGAAATACTAAAACATACAATGAGAGGTCTGAGAAGCTCTGGGTCATCTTTGGACAATGACGTTTTTGTTTGATCTACATGACAAGATGAGAAAATTAATCAAAGTCATAAACAGTTTCTTTGGAAGCAATGAAAAGAGGCCTCCCTAAGCATCAGCTTCCATGATATGATGCATGCAATGTGTGCAGTGTAGGTGTTTCCAAGGTAAGGTAAGCGGAAGACCAGCAGACCTAGTTAATCCGGGAGAGGAAACTTATCCATCCATTTCCTCATATTAGTTCATAATTAGTGGAGATTTCAAATCCTAATATCATGAAACATCTAACCATCCAGTTTTCTTTGTAGCCAAATATCGTAAATGCTTGTAGGATTACATTTCCAGGGGTCCTTGCTCCAACCTAATTTTGATTGGAGATGCTACTTTAGCTCAGATGCTCTTTTATCCATTAAAAACTTTGGCCCGCATATCATATTGTTAAAAGCAAAAGGAAAGGATCAGCAAAGACAACAAAGTTAGATAAATGCGTTTTGCCACAATATTTGCTTACTAAGAGCGTGATGATAGGATCTAAACCTCTATATTAATCCAATTTATTCTTTCAAAAGTTGCAACCATTTCCATTTCCCACTCCAATATTTTGGCAGAAAAGATGCAAACAAATCTGTAGTATTTTTATCCTTACTTTTAGATTATAGAATTCTACCTTGCTCACAGTCATTGACATTTGTGTTTATTGCTTTGGCATTTCCAGGAGTTAAGCATCCTGGCCTGCAAAGAAGAATAAAAAACATATGCTAAGTTCATGCCACAAGGCAATTACATTCAAGCAGACAAGATCAAAGACCAGGTTGTAGTCCTGAGAAGAAATGAAGGCACCAACTCTCTCTTTTTGCATAGTTCTTTCTTTTCTTGAAAAGTCCCTTACATAACGGAGGATTCTTAGTGATAAGCACATAATCAAAAGTAATTAGGGTTATACACCACAACGCAGAAATTCGGAGTTTCATTGTGGCTTGCTAATTCCTACTTTCATATTTCCCTTGGCTTAATTATCATATTCTTATCCAAGGGTCCGTCTGGCATAACGGTGAGATGGGAACAACAATACCTGCTTGAAGTTGGTAACGCATACAGGCTAAGAGCCAATGCTTTTGTTCTTAGCTGCATTTCCGACAGCATGTTCCACCGATAATCCAAATCTTCATTAGTTCTGCAAATGGACTGCAGCAACAGGTTACTCATGCAAGCAGAACGAGAACTGATTTACCACATGGTTTATCTTTACAATTGATAACATTGATTTGAGGTTTGAGCAGAAAATAAAGGGGCTTAAAGAGAAGTCAAAAAATTACCAGTGAATCTACCATATCCATGACAAAGAGAGTTAGAAACAACCATTTGCGAACAGTCACAGTTCTGTTGTGAAGAGCCAATTAACCAAAACGAACAGAAATTAAGAAGCAATCCTTCTTTTCCTATCTACGTATCAATGATCATATCGGTTACTATGCCAATCCATTCATAGATTTCATATCTTTCTTCAAAAATTTTCAGGAAATTAAGTAACCATCAAAGATACAACAACAGGAAATTAAACTGATCACCAAAAGATGCAATAAAAAGAAAAGGAAAGAAAGAGTAACTCAGAGAGAGAGAGAGATAAAAAACATACAAAATGGGTTTTGAAGGAGGGTTTCTAAGGAGAGATTCAAGACGATCAAGTTTGATCCCAGCTTCCAAAAGCTTGGACCGAGCAGTAATGTCTACAAGCCTATTTTCTTGGTGTTTTAGAGATGGGTTCTTGTTCTTTACTCTAGTTTCTATATCTTCCACCAACTTTGATGCTTCTTGAGCTTCTCTTATCCATGCATCTCCCATTAAAGCTTGCTTATACATTCTGTCACTCTTTCCGGCAAGAAAACAGCACACTCCTCTCTTCTGCCTTCTAACCCTCTCTCCCCCTCAAAAGAACGAGAAGAGAACAAAACTTCAAAGGACAAAGCAACCAACTAAATGTAGGAAAAAGTGAAAAACAAACAAGTGACCCTGTTCTGAATTATCTCTCTCTCTCTCTCTCTCCGAGTTCACAAAGCAACAAGAACAGCTTGTTTGCATGAAGCATTTGTCTGGTTTCCATCTCTTTCTGTATCAAACTACTCAAACATGAAGGTTTTGAGCCAATGGCATTGTGGCACATCAGAGCCAAAAAGCAATGAAATTGTTTGTAGAATTAATTATTGGATGTGGTTGTCCAGCTAAGCTATAAGGTCATCTGCTCGTAGCAAGTTTTTGTCCATGATAATCATATCGGGCTGCAATTTCTTCTTGTTGCTTTTTCAATGTAAGTAAGAAATTTTTATATTGCTAATTAACGTAGATTCCACATTATTTGTGTGAAGATAAGGTAAGATAATCTATTAGTACCTGACGGTGTTGTCCTTTTTTGATCACAAGACAAAGGATTGGCCACTTTCAAATAAGATTGTCTGAGCAATAATGGAAAAAATAAAGGGATAAATCTTCTAAAAACCCTCATATTATACTCTTTTATTCAATTAAGTCCTTCACTTTCTATAAATAAATTTTTAAATTTTTGTTTCAAATCAAACAAATCTTCTCTAAATTCAAAATTAAAAATTTAATTATTTGATATATAAAATATCGGAGAGAGAGGCTTTGGTGCAAGGCCTAGCTTACACCAGAAGCCCAGAGAGCCCAATATAGGTTCACTAAGCTTGTAAACTTGGGCTTTGTTTGGTCCAATTGAACAGCCCAATAAGCCCTTGATGGAATCTCTAAGATTATTATGCATATTTTTTCTGACATTGGAAATTGAAATGTCAAATTCATGGGGTTGAAAAGGGCAAAAAAAAAAAAAAAACTTGTGAAGAGTTTTGGAAGCAATGATAATGGTCATTGTATAGAATTATGGCCAATTCCATCACCACAAAAACAAAAAATAAATCCAACATTAAACGATACGAAAATTTAAAATATCCGTATCTGATTTTATTTTTAAAAATGATACGTAAAATTTTTACATGGTCAAATGATAATACTAGTGATGATTTTTTCAGTATGCTTAAGCAAATAAGTGACAAGAAATGAGTGGACCAAATTTTGACTTTAGAATTCTGGAGTCTATGGGTTTCAAAAAAAAAAAAATCAAAAGCTGTGAAAATCACTAGAGATGTTGGAGTGTAAGCATGATGGCAACTTCTAAAGGAATGCAAACAAAAAGATTAAAGATCCAAGGAAGGGGAATGATACATAGATGCTCATTGTCATGGCAAAAAGGTGTCGACCCGGCAAAAGGCTAAAGGAAGGGCAAGAAAATAAAGGTTCAACAAAGCTGCTTATCTTCTTTGCACCTTTTATATTCTTTTTGTCCCGCATGAATTTCTTTGCTGTTCATCTTCATTGTGTCCCCCCTCCCTTATCAATCTTTTTCCCCTCAAAATAAATAAATAAATAAATAAATAATTCGGGTTTTAGTGGGATGATTCGGGTTGCCCATGAAACTCTCTTTTCTTGACTCGGAAAACATTGTGAAAATGCCGTTTGTTGATGCTTGATCTCGTCATAATCGATTTGGTTTGACTTAATCTTTATACGTAAGGTAAGTAAAAAAAAAGATTTTGTGTAAGATAGATTTGATTTAATTTAATATTCTGAATTTTAAACAATCAAGACCGTTATTATTTTTCTTTAATAAACTTGATGTTAAATATTCAAATTTTTTTATTTTTTTAATTTCTTTATATTTATATATATAATTTAAAATTTGACTACGTGAATCTGTATTTTGAATTAATTATAAGATTATGGTAAGACCATAATACCCAATTAATCAAAATTTTTACGTTTTTAATAAGATTTGTTGAGATAATTCCCATACTTAATTAACTAGTTGTCACTGAAAAACCCAATGATTGATTGACACGATAGAGGCATCATGCTAATTAAAGCCAACAAAATCCATCGAATCCTTTATCTTAAATAAGAAGCATTGGGTATGTTATATTATAAATATAAGACTATAAGAAATTAAGGACAAGACAACCTTAATCCTCAAGTTTTATCAGCACCATCTTTTAACCCATTAAAGATCTTGCAATCTGTCCTACGTACTTTACTACTATAATGATTTATTATTACAATAAAAAAAAAGTTACTAAATTGCTTGTAATTTAGCCTTAATCGCAATTAGATGATAGATTAGGCATGAGTCAAATTTGATAAATTAAATGAATAGAGGATAAATAAAGTATGATAAGGGGGAATTACACGCAATGTATTAGATGTACCATTGATTTAATAATGTGAATTAGTTTTAGGGTTAATTTTTGTTTTCATAAACTTTTCGGTCCGATGATTGCGCCTATGTCGGTCCAATTATTTAATCATAGAGGGTGTAATAAACTAAGGTTCTTTAACAAATGAAATGCATATAAAGATATGGTTAGGGCCGGTTTGTCATGGAGTCCCGTGCTTAATGAAATTATTGACCATAAGGCTAACAAAGTGACGGGCTTGCATGTCCGGCGACACTTTACTAGTAAATGTTTATATTTCCTACTATAACCATATGATATATTGTCCGTGTATATTATTTATACATCACCATTTAATTATAAAGTATTATTTTATAAATATATAAAAAATCTAAATTAAAAAATATTTTAAAATAAATATTTTTAAAATTACAGATATTTAGTTTTTAGAGTTTTCAATTTTTAAAATTATTTATTAGTGAAATGATGAAATTTAAATTATTGATAATATATAAAATTTATACACTAACAATGCATAAAAACTCATTTTAAAATTATATTACACAAACTAATCAATTATAAAAGTCATTTCTGCGATCTCATATCTTATTATAAATAATAAACTTTGTGAGTCATTTTGTTTATAAATCATAATATTATCTTAAAAAAAAAACTCAATGTAAATTAGAATTGTAATTTTTGTACATGTATATTTTTATTGATATAATTAGTAATTATGTAAAATAGGAAAACCCAAAAAATTTTAAAAATTATTTAATCAAATAGAACTTTAATTCATAAAAATAACATAATCACAAAAAAATAAAAAAGGTTATATCTATTATGTTAATTAATTAATTAATTAAAAAGAAAAGACAAGGAACGAAACGGGCTTTTTGGAGGCCCAATAAGGCGCAAGTGAACAAAAAGCCGGCCCCGTTTGGGCTGTAACGCGTGCCAACTAACCATGGACAACTGCACGTGAATACCACGTCTTTATTCTCCATAAAGTAAGATTTTTTAAACTATAAAACAAAAAAATCTTAACCCATTTTCTCACACGCCATGATTGTGCGTGGGCCTCACTTTCCTATTTTATTCATTTCACACCCTCTCCTTTTCCTTTTCTGATATTTACCCTAATCATCAAGAAAATATCTCAAAGAGAAAAAGTAAATAAAAATTGTGAAGTAAAAATAAAGCCAAAAAAAAAAGAGAGAAATATTTGGCTAATATATTTATGGTTTTTTTTCATAATTTTTTTAAGGTAACAACACTTTGGGAATCAAAATCCAACCAAGAAAAGACCAACTCATGTGGAAACCATAAAGAAATACATAACCTACACAATTTAGGGGAGGAAAAAAGAGAGAGAAGGAAAAGCCTAGAGAGATATGATGATGAGGTTGGCAATGAGTGAGTGCTTTGTTGGTACCTAAAATTGGGGTCAAACTCTAGTCCTAGCCTCAAGTTTTTGCCAAATTTTGTTCATTAGTTTAGATTACAAAATCCCATTTTGCAATTATTTTTATGTCATATTTCAATAATAATTGGTTATAAAAAATTTTGAAAATATATATATATAAGAAAAAGAAAAACATAAACATAGTAATCTTCAGTCATGGAAATTATACCATAACATGGAAACCATGTCTTCATGCTGAAGTATGTAATCTATGTGTCAATTGGCTATCAAAACCAATCTTTTTTATTTATTTATTTAAGCACAAAATCGTGCTTGCATTTTTCTTGTTTCCTTAGACCCCACTTGATGAAGCACATTCTTTCACCATAACTCTTTTATTTATTTATAGTCTTAAACTCTCAATATATATTCTTCAATCCATAAAGCTTGAAAGAAGTTTCAACCCCAAGAAAAGAAAAAAAAAAAACCCTTAAAAGCAAGCTCCCTTCAATGTTTGTGCTTAAATTTTGGCTTCACTATGTTACATGTGAGCATGTCAGCTAAGGGAAAGTTACAAGAGAGAGAGAGCTGAGAGAGATTCTCTTTCTTTGTTTTTTTTTTGGGGGGGGCTGTACTTTCTTTTCTCAGTGTAGAGTAATCTTCAAAAACCAGCCTTTTCCAGCAATACCCAGTTGCCAAAATCCTTCACATTTTCCTGGTCTTCAAAAAAAAAAAAAAGGGGAATATTTATTTTCAAGCTGTCATTGTCTGGAGGTAAAAAATTTTTTGAAAAAAAAAAGATTTGTAATTTATTTTAATATCATTGATAATGATAGCAGAGGAATTTACAGTGAAAGAACTCTGCTTTTTGTCTGCTTCTCTCTTTGTTGAAATTTTTTCACTTTACTTGAACTTGACCCCCACATTCTCTCAATCTGTCTTTAAAGTTTGAAGCTTTAAACATTTTTCATTGATGGGTGTTTTGAGTTTCTTGCAGAAAAGAAAAAAAAATGTACCACTCCAGATCAAAATCAAGCCTTGACAAGCTGTTTTTGAGGCAGTTTTGAGAGAGTGTTATTTTTGAGACAGTTTTTTTACTGATCAGTTTAAGGTAAGGCTCTATCTCTCACTTCTTTACTCTCTGTTTCTGTTACTTTTGTCTCCTTTGTTTTTGTCTTTCAAAGCCTAAGTCAGCTTTAATTGTGTAGTTTTAGGTTGCGAAAGGTGCGCAAAAGAGAGTTTGTGGGAAG
This sequence comes from Theobroma umbraticum, assembly GCF_002168275.2. Taxonomy (NCBI): domain Eukaryota; kingdom Viridiplantae; phylum Streptophyta; class Magnoliopsida; order Malvales; family Malvaceae; genus Theobroma; species Theobroma umbraticum. The sequence continues at coordinate 8,796,395 of NW_018397259.1, read as the reverse complement.
TGTTAAAGAGAAGAAGAGTTGAATTTTAAGGAATTGGAGTTATTTTGTTAGAAAAATGAGAGATTTTCCATCCTGTTTTGGTGAAAATGGGGTGCAAGTGGCTGATTCTTCATCATCAAATACTAGTAAAACTGCGCAGAATTTGGTTACTTGTGTTTATCAATGTCGAATTCGGGGTAGGTCTTGTTTAATAACTGTTACTTGGAGCAAGAATTTGATGGGGCAAGGCCTAAGTGTAGGGATTGATGATTCTGCTAATCAGTGTCTTTGTAAGGTTGAAATAAAGCCCTGGTTGTTCTCTAAGCGAAAAGGGTCTAAGAGTTTAGAAGCATATTCGTGTAAAATAGACATATACTGGGACCTTTCTTCAGCGAAATTTGGATCTGGGCCTGAACCTTTGGAAGGGTTTTATGTTGGTGTTGTTGCTGATAAGCAAATGGTTTTGCTTCTTGGGGACATGAGGAAAGAAGCTTATAAGAAGACCGGTGCAACTCCTGTTCCTTCCACTGTCCTTTTTGTGGCCAAGAAGGAGCATGTTTTTGGCAAGAAGGTATTTGGTACCAAGGCACAGTTTTGTGATAATGGTCAAATTCATGATCTGATAATTGAATGTGACACGATTGGTGTGAATGACCCCTGCCTTATAATTCGACTGGATGGAAAGACCTTGATGCAAGTGAAGCGGCTAAGGTGGAAGTTCCGGGGAAACCATACCATTTTGGTTGATGGAATGGCTGTAGAAGTTTACTGGGATGTCCATAATTGGCTCTTTGGAGCATCACTTGGAAATGCTGTTTTTATGTTCAAGACATTCCTCGCAGCAGAAGAGAAGTTGTGGGTTAGCCAACCCATTCCTAATCCGAGTACGTTGCAATGGTCTTTCTCGCAGAGATTTCAAGATTCCAAGTCACAAAATCTTGGTTTTTCACTGATTTTGTATGCTTGGAAGAATGAGTAGAGAGATTGTGAAGTTCTTTTCAAGTGCTAACAGAAACTTTTAGTGAGTGGTGATTTTTATCAACTCTGTGATTAATTACAATTAATTTGATAAAAAATGGGTACATTTGTTTTTTTTTTTCCGGTTCCCCTTCAGTTTTTTCTTCCTGGAGTAACTTGAGCTTTTAATGGATCAAAAACAATTTTATTGTTCTTGGTCAGCTGTATATCCTTGATACATTAGTTTAATTCTCAATTTTTGTTATATGAAAAAAGAAAAATTCTTCAATGGATAGCTGTTCAAATCTTCTTCCAGCTGCAGTTCGAGTTGGTTTAGCATATGGTGTGTGTTGTTATGACTAGCTGAGTTGATATCTCCTCTAAGCATCATCATGAAAGTATGGAATGCCTTTTCTTTTCGGCCAAAAGTATGGTATGTCTTTAACTGCAAGTATGGCTTTCACTCAGCTGAAGTCAAATGACCAGATTTAGTTTGATTTTGCTTCTTGTTGTAGTTTCTTAAACTGATTTTAAAATTCTATTGATGCTATAATTGTGCTTGGGTTATTCCAGATATATGAAAAAACTATGTTTAGGCACCCCAAACGTTATAGGCTTGGTCCGCTTGTGTATTAATATCTAACTTTGCATTCTATGTTAAATTCCCATTAAATAAGAGCTTTGCTTCTTGCATAATTTTCCTAGATTGGTAACCTAACTGAATGAAAATCAGATAGCTTTAGCCTTTGAGACCTTCAGCAATATCATGCTAGAAAAATCTTACATGTGGGAAGTGCTTTTTTATTGAAGAACTTAAGAAACTTTCCATTGGGATTTGCAGTGACCTTGAGTTGAATAACAAATGGGATATTCGAGGCCAACTGTCAAAATGCACCATAACTGTGTTTTTTTATAGGATTTGAGATTATGGGGAGAGGATGGTCGTTCCAAGAAAAAGATGTCCACTTTCCCTGATGGACTGGCATGTTAAGTTCCTTATCTTTTGGGGAAACCTTCTACTGTCTTGTCACCTAATGTCCTAGTAATAGCTGAGGAAAAAGTATTGTAGTTTCATGAATTGAAACACCCTTGGTGTATAGTGGTAGACACTCCTAGATGGATTGGAAACACCCTTGGTAGCAGCATTCTCTTGATAGATTGCAAACTGTGCTAGGAAAAATCTGCTCTGAATTTCACACCATCAAGACTTAATCGAACTCCTTAGAGCAGTACTGTCACCGCCCTTCTATGCATACAGGCTTTGTGAAGCATATATAACGAATTCATTTGATTTCTCTGTTGATCTTCTTTTTCCACTGATTTATATGCTTACAACTACGATATCAAAGGCGATATGTTGAATTTTGTACATCCCATCACCATATTCAAATGTTTGAAAACTTTTCAACTACCTAATCTCCTTCATGCCCTGCATAAAAGTCATTACATGTTATAGCTATGCAGGAACATCAGGGTCATTGAAATCTTTGTGTGGATTGATTGTTATCTTGCTAATTAACTTTCCTAGTAAGTAATCGCGTTCGATCGATACTGAAGAATCAGCCAGCTTGTCATGTATACATCCTCACTGCAACACATATATGTAAACTGATGAGCATTTGAGTTCCTAAAGAGACACTTCGCTGGGTACAGTTTTTGGTTTTTGCTACCTTTGAAGCTTACTCTTCCTCCTCATATTGCCTGCAAAACCAGTAAATCAATGAATTGACATCAAAATATCTGCTTCTTTATAAAATATCTAGTATGAGAATCTTGTCAAGCTAGTAATCCCTTATTTTCGTGTTCGACATTTCTTGAACATTTTAAATTCATATAAATACGATGTTTGAATCTTTAAAATTAAAAAAAAAATGATAAAAAAAATACAATGTATTGATATCGGACATAGATATTTTTTTATAAGATTAAGATTTGGAAAATAATAACCATAATTTTCCTTTTTTTGGGGTGGCTTTGTAATAATAGCAAGTTATGTGGTAATAATCGAAGGGCTGAAGGTCAACATCCAAAGCCGAAGGAGCAGCTGGATCTGATTGGTGCTGCCACAAAATCCAGAATGTAGGCACAAGGAAACTCCCACTTTTTATTCCCTTCTCTGTCCACGGCGTTTTCCCCATGTGCAATTTCGTCCTTTACGTCCCCGACAAATTAATGTTTTTAAATTTTTTTTATGGCACTTTTTGGATGCTTCTTTCATCATATTTATCTTCTACTTAAATTTCTTAAATTATATATTATATATATGTATAAATTTCTTAAGTTTAGTATCATATTTTTTATAAAATTTAACTTTATGTGGCCTATATTTTCAACTTCCTTTCTCCAATTCTATATAACAAAAAGCGAAACATAAAAAGATATTTTCTAAATTTGCGAAAGAAGAGTATATTTATAAAATAATTAAATTCAAGATTTATATTAATTGTTCTTGAGGTAAGTATTGTGTATAGATATAATATATTATTAATGAACTAATGTTATTTTTTGTTAATAAATAGATTTAAAAATTGAGAATTAAAAAAATATTTATAATTTAAAAAAATTATTTAAAATTTTTTTATAGACACTTTATAATTAAGTGATAGTATATAGATATTATTCACTAATAATGTGTCAAATATAAATCATAAACAAAAACTAAATTATCATTTTTACTTTTAAAAATAAATAAATAAAAACTAATTTTTTTAAAAAATAAATTAATCATAGATAAATTTCTATAATCCTACGTCAATAAAAAATGAGATAAATGTTAAATTTATAAATCAAATTTTTTTCTAACTTAATAAGTATATTAAAAATATAAATTCGTAATAAATGACCATAATTTACCCAACTTTCTTATATGATATAAAAGAATTAAGATAACGAAAATGTTATGTAATTTAGTGTAATAGAATATTATATATCTTTACATTAATAAGAAATAAAATGAATATTAAATTTATAAATAATTTTTTATTTAATATATATAATTGGAGTTAAAAATATAATTTCGAGGACCACTAATGCATAGATATTATTTTTGTCTGAAAATAACGCTTGGTCTCGTACTTGGATGGGCCATAGCGTTTCTGTGGCAGCGGCCGTGATTAGCGTTTCAAGACGCGTTTTTGGATTCCAAGGAAACAGCCCAATCAATGATCATGACTACTTTGCTTTTTATTACTACTATTTATTTTTTAGCATAATTACACACATATTTCCAACATCTTTTCTTATGACAGTATCAGATTTTATTTAAATTTAAAATTATAAATAGCTAGCTCATTTCATAGCAAGTTTTTTGTCAAAAAAAAGGAAATAAATAAATCTATTATAATTATAAAGGAATCGTTGGTTAATTTAATTTAAAGATATATGAAATTAAACGAGTATATGTACCATTGAATTGAATTAATAGAATAATTATATCCTTAAACCATTACACCAACCTAATTAAATACACTACAGTAAACTTTTATTATCTATAAAGAAAAAAATAAATATCACTCAAAATATTATAATTCTTTATAATGCATATTTTTTATGATAAAATTAATATCATCATCAAATAAAGTATTTTTATATTTAATTTAATATTTAGATTAATCTCTAATGCATAGTATTTGTATATATTGAATAATTTGGGTCGTTCGGGATGAACCATTACTAATTTAAGAAATTAAAGATTTATGTAAATTTAAATTAAATGCATAAATTAAAAATAAAATAAGCATGGGCAATGATGCTCTGGCCCACTACTCGTAGGCTTCCTCTCGAGTACACCTTTTAGCGGCTTCCAGGTGGCATCCAGCTGTATGATGCCATTACGAAATTACTCTTGAGGCCTTTCAAGCTGCGCCGTTTTACCCCGTTCGCCACCTGCCCTCGCCCTTCCCCCTAAATTACCCTCAGCTGACCGTTTTATCTGCCCCCAACGGTCACTTGCCCCGACTAAAAATAAAAGAAAAGACAAGGAGTCAACGCGTTGACCAATGGCAAAAGTGTCATTCCACTAGAACAAGGCAAAGATGATGTGTAATTTCAGTGCCAAATCAGGGGCGTTTGAGTCATTTAACTGTATCTCAGGAGCGAAATTTTTTAACTCTCAGACACAGCCAAAGGAGGAAGAAGGAAGGAGGAAGAAGGAAGAAGGAGCAAGCTGAAACTCGGAATTCCAACTCAGTGAGTTTACTCATTGAGTTTCATTGCATTTATTCAGAGTGACTGAAAGAAAAACGAGACATGGGCGAGTCAAGTGACTCAGTATCCATTGATATTGACATGGTTCCTTTTGGAGGGAAGCTAAAGCAACTAACTAACTAACAAAACCGCCAAGAACAAAGCTTCAATCTTTCTTGTCTCATTTTTTCTTTTCTATTTTTATAAATATAATAGTCTTTTTTCTTTTGCAGGAGTTTTTGGTGAAAACAAGTAGAGGTTCTTTATCTGTTTTTGTATGTGGTGATCAAGAGAAGCCTGCTTTGATAACTTACCCAGATGTTGCTCTTAACTGTATGTTTCATCGCTTGTTCTTTCTTTTTTAGTGGAAAGATTGAAACTTTCGCGGTCTTTGTTTAGTTAGCTTTGATGGGTTTGCTTCTTTTACTTCATATATGTTGAAATTGAATTGGGTTTTGCAGCTTTTAGAATCTTCTGTAGTTTGATTAATTTCTTGCTAATTTGTTCATTTCTTAAGTTTTAAAAGTTGGCTACTCTTGTTTTAGACTTCAGTAGGTTCTTGATCTGATTTTTGAACTTCTTTGCCATTTGGGTTTTAATCGATTACTGATATTGGTTCCACATATTGGAGTATGAATATTTTGATATATGGTTGTTTTATGCTTTCTTGGTTTCTATAGACATGTCTTGTTTCCAAGGCCTATTCGTTTGCCCGGATGCAGCTTCTTTGTTGCTTCATAACTTTTGCATTTACCACATTGATGCCCCAGGGCATGAGGTCAGTATTAGAAATGTATTTGTTTAAACAATGAGTTGCTTATTCAGTTCTTAAATACCTTGTCAGTTCTTGTTTTCCTAATTGGATGATACTAATAAAATCTGTATGCCGTTTGTTTAAGAGTTTTTGCAGTTAGGAGCTAATGTCATATCTTCAGATGTTCCATTGCTTAGTGTGGATGACTTAGCCGATCAGGTTGCAGAAGTGCTTGATTTCTTTGGGTATGTAAATAATGCTTGTCAGCTCTCACTCTTTTCTACTCCTGAGCATTTTGACTAAAAGGGCAATGATAACTTCCTTTTTTTTTTTTAATAAATTCTTTTAATGAAGTTAAGTTGTAATTTTCTATTCCAATGCATTAAAAATTATTTTGGGATATCGAGGGTCATTTTACATTAAGTCATTCCTGTGTTTGCTTTATTGGATTAAACTGTTGTTTTTCCTTCAGTTTTTATATATGCTCTGTGTTACATGTCTCATGTTTGTTCTGCTAAAATTTTATGCCTCTTATTGACCCTTGAGTTCCAGTGCTCTGATACCCTGATATAATATTTGTGTTCCACCCATACTTAGTTTCAATTGGTATTACAAGTGTGCCAAATTCTTTCAACTAAATCTTAATTCCTAGGTATTTTTCTTCTATCAAGTTATAAAATGTAAAGCAGACGGATCTGATATGCATCTCTGGACCAAGTTCACTATGGGAATATTAGAACTCAATAGAATTTATTTGCTTTGCACTACATCCCATGAATTATTTTGTGTACAATCACACTCCCACGTTGTTGTGGGAAATATATATCTTTTCCCACTCTTTCTCTTTTTTTTTCCACCCCTTTTTAATGTTATAACTGATTTTAGGTTTTAATATCAGGCTGAAAAGGGTTCTATGCTTGGGTGTAACAGCTGGTGCATACATACTTACACTGTTTGCAGTAAGTTGGTATAAGATATAATAGTCAGCAGACTTTTTTTTATGTATAAAAGATTATTTTTTGTTGATACTTTGATAGTCTCATGTTATTTTATCTTCTGTGGCAGATGAAATATAAAGAGCGAGTGCTTGGATTAATTCTTGTGTCTCCTGTTTGTAAATCTCCTACATGGGCTGAATGGCTTTACAACAAGGTTCTAATTTGCAACCCCATATCATTAACAGTTATAGTGAATTTTCTTTGTATTAAATTCTCTCTTTTCAGGTGTTGATGAACTTGTTATACTTCTATGGTATGTGTGGTATATTAAAAGAATGCCTTCTTCAGCGCTATTTTAGTAAGGTAATCCAGGCCATTTTTTTATTTGTCATTTCTTATATTTGTTAGTGTGATAATTGTCGAATTCTTCTTGTAGGAACTTAGATCCAGCGTGCATGGTACAGAATCTGAGATCATCCAAGCTTGTCTAAAAGTAAGGAAATTAATAATAGACAAACACACTGGGACCAGAGCAGACACACATCCATATTTTTTACTTCAACTAAGAGAAACTGAACTTGTAGTGATCCTTTTGGTTGTGTGATTGCAGTTGCTGGATGAAAGGCAAAGTCTGAATGTTATGCGCTTTCTTGAAGCAATTAATAAGTAAGTTCATGTCACTTATCTGTGTCTTGCCTGCCTTTGTTTTCCTTTACCAAACTCCTTCATCTCACTGATATTCTCTTTCTAGTTTCCTGTGAAGTTCTCTTCAATGAAAAATGAAGGCTCAGATGTGTGTGTCTTCTTTCTTTCTTATAGCTAAGTACATTTGCCATGGCATTGATTGTGAAGTATATATGCAGGAGACATGACCTTACTGATGACTTGAAGAAATTGCACTGTAAGACTCTTATTTTTGTTGGTGAAAGCAGTCCATTCCGCACAGAATCTGTGCATATGAGTGCCAAAATAGGAAGAAAGAATTGCACTCTCGTTGAGGTAAATTGCTCAGAGTTTATTCTTTTCTCATTTGTGCTTTTGTAGCCTAATATAAATGATAGTTAATTAAAGGCTTTTAAGTTTGAAATGGGGAGGGGGTGAGCAGCCTGATTGTTTACTCTAGTAGATATACCTGCACACACACAATTTTGGATGAATATATTGAACCAGGATTGCTAAAACTGATTGTATTCACATAGTACCTACAGATATTAAAAGGTTGAAGAAAAGCTTGATGTTCTTGTTAATGTGCATGTTTTCTCTTCTTATCAGGTTAAAGCATGTGGCTCATTGGTAACAGAAGAGCACCCATTGGCCATGCTCGTTCCAATTGAGTTCTTTCTGATGGGGTTTGGTTTTCACAGACAACCACATTTTGCTACATCTTCTAGCAATGGTTCAAACCCTTCCAGCCCATCAAGCCATTCCTGCATAGCTCCTGAACTTCTTTCTCCTGAGGGTCTAGGGATCAAGCTTAAACCCATCAAAACCCGTGCAGATATTGAAATTTGATGAAGAGCTAACCACCTTGAAGCTTTTATTAGTTTTACACACATCTGATGTAACACACCCGGAGTAGGATTTGACTTTGGCTTCTTCCATCAGTTTGTAGAATACCTTTGAGGTAGCGTATTCTTTCATTGTGTTGGTGGGATAAGGTTTTTGGTGTTCATTGATATGTTAATTTTGATTGTAGATAAAATTGATGATCATTCTTTCGATAGGAAGATTCATTTTGTATTATGTATAAATGTTGTACACACTAAAACTTGGGGGATCAAGGTCATGTATCTGATGCAAAACTTCAGAGTAGGATTTGACTTTTAGCTCATTCTGTCATTGGTTCAGCATTAATATAATCAAGCTTTCTAATAGAAAGGACTCACCTATTATTTATATTCTTATCCTATTCTAGAAATAGGACGACAACCTTATTTGATACGAAACCAACATAAGCTAATCTGATCACTTATGGACAGAGACACGACAACCACCGTGATTTATAGGAGCTAGCAAAGCAATGCCACTTCTGCATTTCTTTTTCTTGGATTAACTTTTATCAGAGTTTGCAAGGTAAGATGGAATGGCTGATGTTATGAGCCCATTGAAATCACTCCCACAAGAAGAGGTATAAGCGCCCATGTTGTGGAAGACCAGCCAATCATTAACCTGTAGATCTGGCAGCAGGTAACCCTCCAAAACTGTATCAATCGGATCACATGTTGGTCCAAAAACTGTGGAATCGTATGTCTTAAGCACTTTGCATGTTGTGATGGTGTTGCTACCATAGTTGGCAAGAGGACTGGTAATCACATCATCATGGTTATCCTTCAAGAGTTCAGACCCCAAAATCCCATCGTTAATCCAATACTCTTTAATCTCATTCCTAACTCGCTTCCCTATAATGCACGTTGCTAATGTGAAAGGCTCGTTAGCAAAGAAACGACCAGATTCTGCCATAATTGTTAAGTCAGCAGCAGGTTCGTTGGGAAAATACTTCTGTAGAGCAACTTTCACGGCTGAGGCTAGTTCTGTAAACTTTGGACCGGATGTGAACCTCCACCAATGCTTAGTATATGCATTTTAGGAAGGCCAAGTTGAGCTGCTGTTTCAAATGTGGTTTTAGCTGCTAATATGGCTCCTTCGAATGCTAGGAAGTTAATGGCTCCGCTTCTTCGTTGTTCATTCAAAATGATCCATTGAATGAAAGCAATCAACTCATGTTTTGATAAGGGTATTGCTGCAACCCTCTTTTCTGTCACCATTGCTGGAGTACCAACCATTGTTTGGAAACACCTGGGACTTGATAACGATGAATGATCCCTCGGCGGAAAGAGGGGAGCAGAAATTATAGAGAAGAGTGTGAGTTTCCAAGATGATTAAGAGGGCCTATTAGTAGAGATTGATGTAGCTGGAATTTCATTAAAAGAAGTACACACGAAGTACATTGTTAATTAAGACAGCACGCCATGAAGGTAAAGAAGTTTAGTTGAAGTTTTTATGTTTTAGTCGTAGTACTTTATAATTACTTGATTGATTAAGTAAGATTAGGGCATTTTATAATGAAGATTGGATAGAATTTAGGTAATATTATTATCGGATAGGTTCGGATAATGATCATAATATATCTATTACTCGAATATAATAATAAATAATAATTTTTAATATTAAAAATTTTAATAATATTATTTTTATAAATTCATAAATTGTTGAAAATATGACTTTAAATTTTAATTTATTAATATATTTTTCATTAATATTATACAAAAAATTATTTTTTTGAATTTAAATTTTTTGCTAATACTAATAATTGGATTCAGATATTAAATGCTGATTTTTAAACGAGTTCGAGTAGAGAATGACTAATTAAATTTTAATAAGGTTTTGACTTGAATATTTCAAAATTAATAGATCGAATATGATCCAATTAAAATAATAATTATTAACATATATGAGATAATTATTGCTATATCCAATAAAACATAAAATCAACGAATTAACCAATTTATAATGTAGAAATAAAATTTCCTTCATAGTCGACCTAAATTTAGACCTTGAATTTTGAGGTCTATTTAATATCTTTCTAGTTGTTTTTGTTTAAACTTTATCTAGTTGATATTTTAATTTTTAAACGTAAGAAGAAGTAAAAAGAGTGTTTGGATATAAAAATAAAATTTATTTTTTGAATGATGATAAACAAAAGATATGACTCTACCTTTATATACACTAATTATGTTATAATTAATGTTATATTTTAATTATTTGTTCATTTCAAATAAACTTTAAATTGCATTTCATTTGTCAATGAATTTCACTGTTTCATATGTAAAATATATATGGACGGCTAGAAAAGAGTAAGGTTAGCCTGTATCGATAACTAATTAAGGCCTTCGTAGTTGATTTTTTTATAATAATAATTTTTTTTGTTAAAATTTCTGTAAAATCTCTCTCTCTCTCTCTCTTACATAAACCTATATTTTTATTAAACAAAAAATTATTGAGAAACTCGTCTTTTTTGTTAATAATATTTTCTTTCTCTCTATGAAATCATGATATATGGGATTATCATCAAGCCCCAATAACCTCAAGGCAATGGTAAGTTTAGCAATGAAACAAAAGATTGAAATTAAAAGACTATAAAGCTTAACATTATTATTTTTTAAATATCCCGTCACAATCATAAATTGCATACGAAGTAACAATAGAACTCCTGTACAATTTAATTATAATCCTAATTAGATCAATCCTAATTAAATATAATTATTGAAATCATGATAAAAGAACAAGTATGACAAGAGTTTATATGCTTCCCCCACATGATAATCGAGGTTTACTCTTGATTATTTTGGCTGCTGCATCGTAACAAAACATGATTAAGGAACAAAAATAATGGCAATAAGATAGGGTTAGACCATATTTTTCAAATGGAATATAGATAATGAGCAGGTCGGGTGCTAGATGTGCATGCATCCAGCAGAATACACTTAGCTATAATCTCCCCACAGGATGATCACGATTTACTCGATTCTTTAGGTTTACTTCATATCATTGACAAAACTTGATTAAGTGAATTTGGAAAGGAACAACCGTCCAAGAATATTATGGGGAAAAACTTCTTTAAAGGGCATAGTAAAATTATGCCTAAAACCGAAAGAGAGATTATTCATCGGTACGTGTAAAGGAATTTTTTGATCGGATTAATAATTCACTTGAGTATTCAATTGTTCATATCTTAAAATTAAGAACTTGGGACATCTCTATACATTTCATCTCTTATTTTTGAATTTAAAAAATTTTCATCTGTATGATATTTATGTGTATTAAAATAATGAATCTTCCTTCTCAAAAGATTTGCTCTTATTTTTCTTCTTAATTACAAGATAATAATGAATTTTATCTAATAATCAAAATTAACATATCAATGAACACCAAAACTTTATCAATCCCACCAACACAATCAAACCTTATTCTACCTCAAACTCAAACTCAAGCTCAAATCCTACTCTTGGAGTGTAACATTAGATAATTGCTTGTTGGGTTTTGATGTGTTAAGCTTGATCCCTAGACCATGGGAGAGACAAGTTCGGGAGCCATGCAAGAATGGCTTGTTGGGTTGGAAGGGGTTGGAAAATTTCTTGATGAGGTAGCTAAATGCAGTTGTGATAAGTGGAAACCAACCCCATCAGGAAGAACTCAGTGGGAACTACATGGCCAAGGCCAACGGGTGCACATTAGCAACAATATCAGGCTTTTTCTATTGTCATTTTCTTTTTTGGTCGATCAATATGAATGAATGACATTAACTTAATGATCACTTGATTTGTCTTGTTTATAATTGTTTGTAGCTTCTTATCTCTTTATCTTGATAATGAATGGCAATTTTGTTTTTGAAAGGCTTTATAAGATTTCAATTTAATCAAATATGTATACAAAAAGGACCTTTATATGGTAGTAGCACAGCCAGCACATGAAAGACATATTCCCCACCACGGCTTGTGCTCCGTATAGAACAAAGGAAGGCAAGAAAAACTATCAGATTTAATCCCACTAGAAAGAATCAGCCCCAACGTTTGCTATATACCCAGAAATATATCTTCAAAATATATATATATATATACCCGGAAGCATATCAGCATTCAGTGGAAAAATCAGTAGGAATCAGCTCCCTGGTGTTACAAATATCCCAGGGAAAACTGTAGTATCATCCTATGACAGAACCAGCTACCATGTTGTCAGTTAATCAGACCATGGGAAGGTTAAGAATCCATGCGTCCAAGAGGGACCTGACAACACCCAAATCTAGCACGTAAAATGGCCCCGGTTTTCTCTCCTTTAGACAATGTGTTGTGTCCTCTCTGGATCCTATCTCAAGACAAAGATCAACCCTTCCTAAAGCAACCACTTCACCTAATTTTCAACAGCTCAAATTTTGGAAATCTAGTAGATCTCCCAATATCTGTCTTTGACCACTTTGTCGAGCATCAAAGTTTAAGCAATCAGTTGTACTTACTATATTCTGTAAAAGGCAAAGAGGAAGGAAGAAAAGGAGGTTGAAGAAAAATTATATATTCTTTTGTGATATAATGTTTTAAAAAGTTCTTAAATTATTTAAAAATTAAAATAAATTTTTATTTTTTATTATATTTAATTAAATTTTTATATATTTTTTTTAAAATATAAATTTTTATAATTAAAAATTAATTAACTATCATTAATAAAATTATACTCACGTAACACTCATATGATGCTGACGTGTAGGATAAAAATATCGTATCATACTATTATATTATGCTAACATCTGATGAAATATATGTCAATATGTAACATTAATATTATGTTATATAAAATAAATAAATAATATTTAGGTTAAAAATAATTAATAAAAAAAACAAAAGAAGAAGATAATTAGTCAATATGTTCTTTGAATGAATATATTTTATATATGGCAAATACTATACGGTGTGTCATGGGATGCAGATAACAACAATGATAGTATTATTGATGGCTAGTGGTAACTACAACCGATTTTATATATATATATATATATATATATATATATAGTCTATTGACCTAGATTTAGGCTTTGAATTTTTTGTTCTAATTTAATTTTTTTTATTGTCTAGTTGATTTTTTTATTATTTATTTTAATTTTTAAAAACAAAATAAAAAGCAAAAAGAGCGTTTGAATGATTCTACCACTTTATAAATTAATTATATTATAATTATGTTATATTTTAATTAAGGATGATTTTTTTTTACCGTTCAAAAATAAATTGTTTTAAAAAATAACCATCTTTTTAATTTTGATTGATTTTAGTTAAAAGAAAAGATTTTTGGACAAAATTATCCTTAAAAAAATCTCTTTATATTCAAATTACACAATATAAAATTTGAGTCTATTCAAAAATTATAACTAGAATAACTCCACTAAGAAAAAGTGCAACCACAATTGCAAGTATGAGGAAGAGAATAACCACAAACAGTGCGACCTCTGAAGGGGTTGTTAGGACTATGCTTTAGTTTTACACCGATTATAGAACAGGGTTCAAGATCTCTCCAAATGTCGTGTTTGTCATGAGCATTGGTTTCATTGCTTTTGTTGCCATTTTCCATATTATGGGTAAGTTGTACTTTATTCATAGGGAGCCTTGAAAAGTGTATTAACATTAGCAAAATTAAGTTTTAATATGTTAATTTTCAATTTTGCTATGATGGATTTGATTTCTCTCTCTTTTCTTTATAATACCAATATATTTTAATTTTTTTTACTAAAAAAATAATTAAAATAATTAAAAACTTAATTATCCAAATTAGAGAATTTTGGATAATATCTTTTCATCCAAATCCATTTAATTTGTTGAATAATTTTTCAATACATATTCATTGTCATGTTGAATTCCTTTTTGATTTTAAACTTCTATATTTATAGTAAAAATGTTTAGCTTCAAGAGTTTGTATCTCAATGAAATACAATAATAAAGAATAAGTTACACGTTATGTTTTTAAAATGTTATTATTACATGCTATATTTAAAAAAATATTGTTACATTTGAAAAAAAACTTATTGTACATTTTAATTCCAAGAGTTTATATTACAGTGAAATATAAATGAGCGAGTTACATGCCATATTTAATAATAAAAAAATAAAAAAACACTGCAAACCTAAATAGATGTTACACGCTTCAATAGAAGATGTTACACACTAAAACTTCAGCTGCAAATGTTACATGACAAGATTAAAGCTTCAGCACGAAATATTACACATTGAGGCGAAAGCTTCATCACTAGATGTTACACCCCAAAGCTAAAACAAAATATGTTGCACATTAAAACTTTAATAGCAAATATTACATGATAAGGTTAAAGCTTCAACACTAGATGTTTCACGCATCAAAGCTAAAGTAGAAGATGTTACATGTCAAGGACGTCAAAGCTTCGATACCAAATGTTACATACCAAGATCAAAACTTCAACATCAGATGTTACATACTAAAGTCAAAACAAAAGATGTTACATACCAAAACTTTAACAGCAAATATTACATGTCAAAGTTAAAGCTTCAATATCAAATGTTACACGCATCAAAGCTGAAGTAGAAGATGTTACACATCCAGAACGTCAAAGGTTTGGTACTAGATGTTACATGCCAAAACTTTCTTTTTCCTGCTGATGTTATACGCCAAGGCATGAATCATTTTATTACATGTTAAGGCATATTAAACTTGAATTATTGAAAAACTCAACACCAATAAACCCAAGAACCTATTGTTACTTACCATGTCATGCTTTTTGATCTGTAGATCGATGATAGAAAGTTTTGTGAATGTAAACTAATAATCCAAAAATATGTTATTGCTTTTCATATTATACTCTTTGGTGTCTAAATCAATGACGATTTGGCACGATGACAGTAGAGAAAAATAAAAAGCATAGCAAAATGGGGAGTATAGCAAATAAACGGTGGGAAAGAAAACTTGAGAATATTTAATTTATTTGAAATAGTTTTAAGAATATTTTTATCATCTCATGGTTAACTTTGATTAAAAATATTTAAATTTATTTTGATGGTTATTTCTAAAATCGTCTTTATCAAGAGAATTATTTTTAGTCATTTTCTCTTTTAATTATTTATTTATTTCAAATCAATTATGATATTGTTTTTGTTTCTTTTATTTTATAATACTAAAAAAAACAAAAGACAAATGGACAAAAAGCAAATAACAAAAACACAATTCAATGGAAACTTTAATAAATAAAGAGTTTTCACTTATGTTTTTAATTGTTAGGGTTTAGGATTTAAAGCTACAATTGCATGCAGCAAATCTGCCACACGATGATCATGATTTGCTCCGATTACTTTTGGCTACTGCATCATATAAAAACACGATTAAGTGAAGTTAAAGATTGGAGAAAAAAAAGGAAACAAGTTGTACCATTGTCAAATTGAATAAAGTTACTGAGCAGGTAGGGTCGCGAGATGTGCATGCATCTGATCATGCACCTGCCACAAAAAGGGAAAACCTTAGCAAATCTCCCACTAATTAATTAATTAATTAATTAATCCCAATGCCATCCAACAAAATTTAGCAAATCTTCCGCAGCATAATCACGATTTACTCAATTCTTTTGCCTACTAGACCATTTTAAAAACGTGATTTAGTGACGTTAGAAAAGGCAATAAAAATTAATGGTAATAATTAGATAGCTTCTACGGTTTGGAATCATTAACGTTTCTTTTTAACTAATGTGATATTTCATTAAAACATTATATTAAGCAGGGAGGATCAGCCGAAGCTGTACAGAGGTTTACAAACACAGGCGAGTGTCATAGCTTTAGCTACCATATAGGTTGTCTAGTCATATTACATAGAATCTGACAATATAAACAAAATATTTGTATTAATCACTAAAAAACAATGTAGTGGGTTTAGCCTTTCGATGGTGGTTACACAACTGCTTATAATTATAGAGCAAATACTATATTGAGTATTCTGTATAAAAACAGAGAACGCCAAGCATGTCACAAACGTGTTGGAATGAAAAGAAATCTCAGAAGTGACATAAACAAGGACAACAAAAATGCAGAGCAGGGTACGAACAAGCTGTCTTAACCATGGGATATAGTTGACAGTAGAGCTATGCCGAATACAAAGACATTTGTCATCACTGAAAGCGCTCTACTCAGGTATTCAACTATTCATATCTTGAAATAAAGAAGTTGAGATATATATTTATATGACATTTCATTGCTTCTAAATTCATTATCTTATTTTTGAATTTAAAAAATATTTTTATGTGTACGGCATTTGGATTTATTATAAAATAAATTTAAAAATCAAAATTAAAGTATCAATGAGTACTAAAACTTTCTCCCACCAACACAATTAAAGAATATGGTACCTCAAACTCAAATCCTACTTCTTGGATACGAGTAAAATTTAATAAAGCTTCCAGATGGTTAACTCTTGGTCAAATTTCAATATCTGCACGGGTTTTGATGGCTTGTTGGGCTGGAAGGGGTTTGAAACCATTACTTGATGAGGTAGCAAAATGCAGTTGTGATCTGTGGAAACCAACCCCATCAGGAAGAACTCAATGGGAACTGCATGGCCAACTGGTGCACATTAGCAACAATATCAGGCTTTTTCTTTTTCTTTTTTCCTTGATCAATATGAATGAATGACGTTAACTTAATGATCACTTGATTTTTCTTCTATATAATTGTTGTGTAGCTTCTTTTGCTGTTTATCTTGATAATGAATGACATTAAAATAATTATGAATTAAGAAGAAAATCAACTTTGCTTAAAGAGTAGATAATTAGGGGCGATGTTGTATTAATGATACAGATAAAGTACAAAAACAGTAATTAATTACCCTTTTTGTATGATTAAAAGTTATTTCAAGGTTTTTTATTTTTTAGTCTTTATTAATTTTCTATTGACTAGAGGATATCTCAGATCACGAGAGCTGCCAATGAAGCAGCGGATTGCCTTGCTAAGGAAAGGGTGCAGCAAGAGCAGGAACTCATCTGGGTTAGTAATGGGGAACTTCAATCCAAGCATGTAACAGCAGCTTAACAAGGTGAAAAGGCATGTTCCTGACCAGAGTTGCTTTTTGTGTATTGTCCTGAAATATGGTTGTTAATGAGGAAAATGATATCTTGTTATCCCGGCATGGATTATGTGTTGGGGGAGGTTGTGCTAGCCTCTTGTGGTTGTGGGGATGGTACATGCACTGGTTTCAGGTGTTTAAGGGATCACCACGATGGTTCTGCAGAATACCTTCCAGGTAGCATATTTTTTAAGTGTGTTGAGATAACGTATTATTTTAGCTCATTACATCAATGGTTCAACCTTATTAATATAATCAAGTTTCTGAAAGAAAAGATCCACACTAATATGGAAACTTCAATACAACTTTAATCAATCAACTGTTATTTTTTTTTTATGACAATCAAGTACAATGAATTCCCCTATTATTTCTATTTCAGAAAGCCATAGACAATCATGGAGCAGTTTTAAACTTTCATAGGACAAGAACATCATTTGCTACAAAAACCAACATAAGCTAATCTGATCACTTATTGAACGAGTCACGACAACCATGGTGATTTATATATAGGAGCTAGCAAAGCCAAACCACTTTTGCATTTCTTTTTCAGGGATTAACTTTTACCAGAGTTCGCAAGGTAAGTTGGAATGGCTGATGTTTTGAACCCATTGAAATCATTCCCACGAGAAGAGGTGTAAGCGCCCATGTTGTGGAAGACCAGCCAATCATTAACTTGTAGATCTGGAAGCGGGTAACCCTCCAAAACCGTATCATACGGATCACATGTTGGTCCAAACACTGTGGAATCGGATGTCTTAAGTCCTTCGCATGTTATAACGTCGTTGCTGCCATAGTTGGCAAGAGGAGTGCAAATCACGTCATCATGGCCATACTTTAAATAATTCATAGACCCCGACATTCCATCGTTAATCCAATACTCTTTAATCTCATTCCTAATTCGCTTCCCTATAATGCTTGTTGCTAATGTGAACGGCTCGTTAGCAAAGAAACGACCAGGCTCTGCCATAATTTTTAAGCCAGAAGCATGCCCATTAGGAAAATACTTTTGCAGAGCAACTTTCACGGCTGAGGCTGCTTCAGTAAACTTTGGACCGGATGTGAAACCTCCACCAATGTCTACAATATGCATTTTAGGAAGGCCAAGTTGAGCTGCAGTTTCAAATGTTGTTTTAGCTGCAAATTATGCTTCTTCGAATGCATGGTAGTTAATGGCTCTGCTACCAATGTGGAATGAGACACCAACAACCTTGAGCTCTGCAGCTTGAGCAGCTTGCAGAAGAGGGACGATTTCCTCAGGGAGTGCACCGAATTTGGAACCGAACAGAAATGCTGCACCACTGGTCTCCGGGACTTGGATTCGCATCAACAGGGCACATTTTGGGTGCCATTTTTTAATCTTCTCAAGTTCACATTTTGAATCAAAAGTAGCCAAGTTAACACCAACTTTAGCAGCATACTTGATGTGAGACTCAGGTTTGCATGTGTTTGCGAAAACGATTCGATCAGGTGAAACTCCTAGAGACAAAATGGTTTGAATCTCAGCACGGCTTGCACAATCAAAGCTGGTGCCAAGAGCCGCCATTTCTTTGAGTAGAGCAGGGTTGGGTTGCACTTGACAGCATAGAATGGTTGAACCATGGGAAGGTTAAAGGTCCATGTGTCCAAGAGGGACCTGACAACACCCAAATCTAGCACGTAAAATGGCCCCATCTCTTCTCGTTGTTCATTCAAAATGATCCATTGAATGAAAGCAATCAACTCATCTTTTGATAAGGGTGCTGCTGCGACCCTTTTTTCTGTCACCATTGCTGGACCAACCATTATTTGGAGACTATTTGGGACTTGATAATAATGAATGATCCCTCGATAGAAAAAGGAGGAAGAGAAATTATATGAAAGAGTGCGAGTTTCCCAAATGATTAGGAGAACCTATTTATAGAGATAAATATTGATTTTTTTTTTATAATTGAGGAAAGGGGATTTGTATTTATTATTTAGTCATAGAGATCATACATCAATTAATAAACTAAATACTCATATGCGATATATATATATATATATATATGTATATATGAGAATTTCATTACAAAAATATAACGCACACTAAACACATTGTTAATAAAGACCGCACGCCATTAAGGGAAAGTGAGGTTTAGGTAGACATTTTATGTTACAGAGCTATGCAATGTGAAAGTGAAGTAGGATATATCTGATGATGCATAGTATAAGGAACAAAGACAATGTTTTTCATGTAATGTTGCCATTTTAGAACGTGTTTGTCTTCCTTTTTACTTCATTGTATACCTTAGTCTTTTCCAAATCTTTTTACATGTTTTTTTTTTTCTCTCAACAAATCTTCTTACACGTTATTGACCAATGTTTAATATACTCCAAACATCTGCACTTGCTTTTGCTTTTCTCTCCTTTAGACAGTACGTGTTGTGCCCTTTCTGGATCTTATCTCAAGAAAAAGATCAACCCTTCTTTAAGCAAGCCCTTCATCTAATTTTCAACGAAGTGTTTTGTATCATCATATACAATAGGGTAAAAATTTATAAATTTTATGATCGAGCTGGAATCGATTTCAACAGATGATAACTATATATATACAAGGTACATTTTTTATAGATCTAAATAGTTAAGCTAAAGAGTTATTTAAAATATTTATATCTAATACAAATAATTAATGCATAAATTAAAAAAAAAAAGATGCCAACAATAAATGAATTGTAGCGTGAATTGTAAGTGGATGTATGAATTTTTTGTACTCTTCATAAATTTGGTATACTATTTTATTGTAAACTATTTATAATGAAAGAATATTATTTTTATTTTTATTATTATAAGAAAAAATGCTAATCATGCTCAACCATACTGTCCACCTAGCTAGTTAACCTTTTAGCCACTTTGTTCTTTGAATGTATATCTTTTTTTTTTGTGGAAAATGCTGTACAGAATGTAATGTAATAGGATGCAGATAAAACCAATGATTGCATAGTTCAATTTGACTGCCTGATGCCTAGTGTTAACTCCAACCATCCTTTTTTTGACTCTATCGACCTAGATTTAATTAGCCCTTGAATTTTTCGTTCTAATTTAAAATTTTCTATTGTCTGGTTGATTTTTTTATTATTTATTTTAATTTTTAAAAGGAAAAAAAGAAAAAAAGTTTGAATGATTCTATTTCTATATAAATTAATTATATTATAATTAAAATTATATATGAATTATTTGTTAATTTCAAATCAATTATCATATTGTTTTTTTTAATTTTGTAATAACTTTTTAAAAAGTAAAAGACAAATTAACAAAAAGTAAATGATAAAAACAATAATCAATCGAAACTTTAACAATTTACTTTTCATAAGCTGTTTAACATATATGAATGACAAGACAAAAGAGAGGCTGGCTCGTATCAATAATTAAAGTTTTCACAGTAAATGACAAAAACACTAATCAATCCAAATTTTAACAAATAAAGAGTTTTCATTTACTTTTTATAAGATATTTTTATATATATAGACTTTCGAAGAAGAATAAGGCTAACTCATACCAAAAAATATAATCTTCGCAGGTGATTCTCTTACTTAAACTCTCTTTTATGTTAATAATAGTCTCTTTTCTCTCTTTTGAATCATGATTCATGGGATCATCATCAAGTCTCCAAAGCCTCAAGGCAATGGTAAGTCTAACAAGGGTGAACAATGAAGAAAAAAACAAAAACCCAAAATGAAGCGTAATGATAATTCAAAAATTATAAGTTGAAGTATGAGTTGTAAATATTTATTGAATTTTTTTTTCAAAACTAGTATAATTTTTTATTATATTTTTTATAAATATCCCCATCACAATTATAAATTGTATAAAAATTTATCATTTATGAATACAGAATATTAATAATATTCTTATAAATTTTTGTAAAATTTTATGATTGTGATCAGATATAATTATTGAAAACATAGTAAAAGGAAAGTGTGGTAATAACACGTGCTTTATCTTTTTTTCTTCTCTTGCCGACAACACGTATTACACGCGGGCTTTGTAGTACCACAACTCAATTATAAACAATTCTAATTATTAGGGTTTAGGGTTTGGGATACTATGCAGGCCAGGTTTTACATGTGCATGCAGCAAATCTTCCACCAATCTCAATACCACCATTGTCCAACAGAATTTTAAGTAGCAAATCTGGCCGGCATACGATTACCATGATTTGCTCTGATTACTTTGGCTACTGTATCATAGAAAAATAAGATTAATTGAAGTTAAAGATAGGAAAAAAATAATGGCAATAAGATATAGGTTATACCAATTTCAAATTGAATATAGATACAATGACCAGGTGGGGCACCTGCCACAAAAAGGAAACCCTCAGCAAATCTCCTACTAATTAATTAATTAATTAATAATCCCAATGCCGTCCAGCAGAATTTAGCAAATCTCCAGCCATTTCAAAAACGTGATTTAATTAGTGAAGTTAGAAAAGGAACAGCCTAATGGCAAGGATTAGATAACTTTTTTTATTTAACATTTTTACCTCTTAAAAGAAAAACACTCTGGTCAAAGATGCATTTAAAAATTTTCATTAGAAAGGTCGATATATATATGTGTCACTCAAATTAATATTCAATTATTCATACTTCACAATGAAAAAATTGAGATATATATCTGTGCATGTCATTGCTTCTAATCTATTATCTATTTTTGAACTTAAAAAATATTTTCAGAAGTACAAAATTTATGTATATTACATAATGAATATAATAATCATAAATTTTATTTAAATGTTAAAATTGGCATACCAGTGAACACCATAGCCTTCTCCCACCAACACAATCAAAGAGTATGTTACCTCAAACTCAAACTCAAATCCTACTATTGGCGTGTTACATTAGATACGTGTGATGGCTTGTTGGGTTTTGATGGGTTAAGGTTGATCGACCCTCGGGAGAGACAAGCTCGGGAGCCATGCAGGAATGCCTTGGTGGGTTGGCTGGAAGGGTTTAAACGATCACTTGCTGAGGTAGCAAAATGCGGCTGTGATACGTGGAAACCAACCCCGGGAAAAAATACAAGAACAGTTAATGACCCTTTATGTATGATCAAAAGTTATTTCTGGGTTTTTTTTTTGTCTTTATAAAATTTCAATTGACTTGAATAACTTCTCATGGGAAGCGACTCACATGACGACTTTTAAGTGGGTGCAAGAGCCATAAACTGTGCCATCTGCCATGGATAAGATTCTGAGAGCTGCAATTGAAGCAGCGGGTTGAGTTTTTTCATTTTAAATTATAATTGTCGTTGATAATAGGAGAGTTTCCCCTGTGAAAAACACAGATATTTTAAGCCTATGTACTTCCTGCTAGAATATATCGGCTCAAGGTCACTCCCTGGTAGGTACAGCCTGCAAATATAGCCAACCTGCATAGGCACAAGATCAGTTGCCCACGAACGTCGTAGTCCCAACATACAAAAAATTACGGCCACCAAAACAGTTAACTGAAATCATAAACGTCACGTACCGCTGCACAATAAAACAAGACCACAGTAGTTGCATAGCTCCCCCCGTGCTTAATCCACAGTTCCTTGCCTGCCTGCCAGTTAGAAATCTGAACAGCAACCAAATATACCATGGCGCACACAAACATAACAACCATCTCAAACATTATCAAGGCAATGGTCAAGTCATGAACACACAATGAGCCACAAGTTAGCCAAGCAACGGATTGACCTACTAAGGAAGGTTGTCTGTACAGCAGCTTAACATGGTGAAAAGCATGTTCCTGGCTAGGTTCTGTTCCTTTTTGTGCATCGTGGAGAAATATATATGGTTATTAATATGGAAAATGTATATCTTGGTATCCTGGTATGTTCCCTTCCGGATTATGTGTTGGGGGACATTGTACTAACCTCGTGCAGTTGTGGGGATGGTACAAACTGTTTTTGGGCGTTTAAATTAAAGGATCGCCAGGATGATTCTGCAGATGATTTTTCCTAATGATAATTTAGACGGTTGAACAGTATTAGAAAACTAAGGATCCACACTAATATGGAAACTTCAATATAACTTTAATCAATCAACTGTTTCTTTCTTATTATAACAAGAAAAATGAATTCACATATTATTTCTATTTCAGAAAGTGTTGAAATAAAACTAGCTTTGAGTGTTGTTTTCTGTTTAACTTAGTATTGGACAAGTGTTCATTTTGCTTCGTTGTACTGGTTTGATAAGCCAGAGTCTATGTTGCTGCTACATGTCCTTGAACGTATAAGCATTGTATGCTTATCTTAATCTTATGTTAAACACTTGGTAGTTTTGTACAAGTGTTAACCATGTATTTCATGTATATATTCATGTATCACTCTTCAGTTAATGCTATGATCGATATTAACCAAGTCCCTCTGTTTTATTATGTTTGTTTTTCTTCTCTGCGTGCTTGATACTTCTGTTTTGATTTAACCATAACAGAAAGCCATAGACAATCATGAAGCATTCTTAAACTTCCATAGGGGAAAGAGAACAACGAACTCAGTTGTTACAAAACCAACATAAGCTAATCTGATCCCTTATTGAACGAGACACGACAACCATGGTGATTTATAGGAGCTAGCAAAGCCAAAGCACTTCTGCATTTCCTTTTCTTGGATTAACTAATTTTATCAGAGTTTGCCAGGTAAGTTGGAATGGCTGATGTTTTGAACCCATTGAAATCATTCCCACGAGAAGAGGTATAAGCGCCCATGTTGTGGAAGACCAACCAATCATTAACTTGTAGATCTGGAAGCGGGTAAACCTCCAAAACGGTATCAGCCGGATCACATGTTGGTCCAAAAACTGTGGAATCGGATGTCTCAAGCCCTTTGCATGTTATGACGTCGTTGTTGCCAAAGTTGGCAAGAGGAGTGCAAATCACATCGTCATGGTCATACTTCAAATAGTTCATAGACCCCGACATCCCATCGTTAATCCAATACTCTTTAATCTCATTCCTAATTCGCTTCCCTAGAATGCTTGTTGCTAATGTGAAAGGCTCGTTAGCAAAGAAACGACCAGGTTCTGCCATAAGTTTTAAGCCAGTAGTAGGCCCGGTAGGAAAATACTTTTTCAGAGCAACTTTCACAGCTGAGGCTGCTTCAGTAAACTTTGGACCGGATGTGAAACCTCCACCAATGTTTAGAATATGCATTTTAGGAAGGCCAAGTTGAGCTGCTGTTTCAAATGTTGTTTTAGCTGCTAATATTGCTTCTTCGAATGCATGGTAGTTAATGGCTCTACTACCAATGTGGAATGAGACACCAACAACTTTGAGCTCTGCAGCTTGAGCAGCTTGGAGAAGGGGAACGATTTCCTCAGGGAGTGCACCGAATTTGGAACCGAACAGAAATGCTGCACCACTGGTTTCCGGAACTTTGATTCGCATCAACAGGGCACATTTTGGATGCCATTTCTTTATCTTTTCAAGTTCACATACTGAATCAAAAGTAGTCAAGTTAACACCAACTTTAGCGGCATACTTGACGTGAGACTCAGGTTTGCATGTGTTTGCGAAAACGATTCGATCAGGTGAAACCCCTAGAGACAAAATGGTTTGAATCTCAGCACGGCTTGCACAATCAAAGCCGGTGCCCAGAGCTGCCATTTCTTTGAGGAAAGCAGGGTCGGGGTTGCACTTGACTGCATAGAATGGTTGAACCATGGGAAGGTTAAAGGTCCATGTGTCCAAGAGGGACCTAACAACACCCAAATCCAGCACGTAAAATGGCCCCATTTCTTCTTGTTGTTCATTCAAAATGACCGATTGAATGAAAGCAATCAACTCATCTTTTGATGGGGAAGTTGCTGCAACCCTCTTTTCTGTCACTATTGCTGGTCCAACCATTGTTTGGAGACTATTGGGACTTGATAATAATGAATGATCCCAGGATAGAAAAAGAAGAGGAGAAATTATACAAAAAGAGTGCGAGTTTCCCAAATGTTTAGGAAGGTCTATTTATAGAGGTAGATGGTATTAATTTTTCTTAGATGAAAATGCACATGAAACACATTGTCATGTATAATGCTATTGTCATAGACTTCTGGTCTTCTGTTCCTTCATCGTATACAGTATTCTTTTTTAGGTTTAGAGCAAATTACACCTACCATTCTTGAAATTTGATGTGTATATCTTCTTGCATGGTATTGACCAATATATTTATATACTCCTAACATCTCCGCACTTTCTTTGCTTTTTGCTCCTATGGACAATATGCGTTGTATCCTCTTAAAGCAAGTGCTTCATCCTCTCTTCATTACTTTCATCTAATCTTCAACTATCCTAACTAACCATCTTGTCTAGCTGCAAAAATTAAAGCAATGAGTTGTACATTATTGTGTTTGGTAAGAGGGAAAGAGGAAGGAAAAATAATTTTTCTTTTCCCATCATCAGTTCATGGTATGGTAAGAGGAAAACAAGAGGAGAGAAGGGAATTGAATGGATTTGTACATTTCTCTGCTCTTTAAATCATTTATTGCTCTTCTTTCTTTCTTTCTTTTCTTTCTCTTTTACCAAACAAGAGGAGAGAAGGCCAGGTGCCTCATGTGCGTGCACCTAATTCTAGTAAAGTCTCCCACTAGTCTCAATACCACCATTGGAATTTGACTAGGCAAATCTCCCACACTACAATCACAATTTACTTGTGATTATTTTTGGGTACTGCATCATAAAGTTAACATGAGTGAGTCAAGTAAACGAGGAAAATAATGATAATAATAATAATAATAGTGGCAATAAGATATTGGTTTATACCATTTTTAAATTGAACAGTTGATGAGCACGTGAGGCATATGCATATCTCGACCACCGACCCAGAAAAGGAAACATGATTGTACCAATACTATTATTGTCCGGTAGAATTTAGCAAATCTCCTATTTTGGCTACTAAGCATGATTAATTTAAGTCAAGTTAGAAAGAAACAAATATTAATTATCTTCATCTTAATATG
This sequence comes from Theobroma umbraticum, assembly GCF_002168275.2. Lineage (NCBI taxonomy): Eukaryota > Viridiplantae > Streptophyta > Magnoliopsida > Malvales > Malvaceae > Theobroma > Theobroma umbraticum. The sequence goes on along the minus strand of NW_018397259.1, from coordinate 8,770,024 downwards.
ATTATTTTATAGACATTATTTTCACCTTAAACGTGAAATTCTGACTCCATTACTGATTTAAATTATCAGATAGTATAATTAAAATTGCACTAACCATATAGTTAGCAAATTATGGTTAATTAAAATAATATTTCAAAAAAATTATTTTTCTCATTTAATACATTAAAATTGCACTAATCATATGGTTGTTTTTTATATAATTAGAGAAAGGGATTGAAACTTGTTTTTTTAAACAAGAAAATTGTACACTAATCAATAACTCAAAAGTAAGTGTAAATACTAATCATATAGTTGTGAGATCACTTTACAAATATGAAAGTAGAAATAACGATATGAGTCCATATAAATATATATGTGTCCAAATGCATTGTGCATTATGAACTGGAAACGACAAAAGGTACAAACTTTTTCTGCACAAATTGAAGTTTGCTTCACTTTTTTAGGCTGGCAATGTATCCTTGGGTTGTTGCCAAATTAATCAAATCAAAGTATCAGCCACACATTGCAAACAACCCAAATGGCAGCAAAAAGCAAAATGAAAAAGGCCAAAAAATACATCTTTAAAGTACAACTAACAGTAACAATACAATTAAAAATAAATTTTTATTTAATTTTTTTTTAAAATATGAACTTATCCAAACGAGAGAAGAGAGGAAAACAAGCTCGACAGCGTAACGGGGCACGCGATCGGAGGTGCAGGGGAAGAGAAGAGAATGGCTACTTTATTGACAGAAGGTTTTGTCGGTAACTTGCTCGACATATCACTTCATCGATGGACCATTTCGTCACTAAAATTGATGTTATTTTCATTTTTATTGACTAATTTCGAACTAATTATATTTTATCCGTAAATTTCGTCATTAATGTGATGTGAAACAATTAATCGGCTGGCAGTCAACATTATGTTGATACTTACTTGATGAGGTAGCCAAATGCAGTAGTTTATGGAGCCAAACCCCATCAGGAAGAACTCAATCGGAACTAGCATGACCATGCGGTGCTCTTCTGTGAGCTAGATCCATGCTTGAACCTGATAAAAGTACAGAAAGCATGCCTAATAACAGCATTAGGTTTTTTAAATTAAATAAATTTTAATGTTTAATAATTAATTAATTATTATTAATAAAAAACATATCATTAATGTGTATGATGAAAATGTTACGCAACATATTATCATATCACATTATTCCACTTTCCAATAATTCGGATTTAAATAAATGAAAAAAACCCAAGTCTAATAAGTCAAAATTCTTTCTTCCATTCCGAATCGAAAGGTTCATCTAATTCCGGGCCGGACATGTGGAATGGGCTGGCCCATTATTGAAGAGGGTTTTTCAAAGGTTTATAAAAACAAATAAATGAAGAAATTTTGCTTTTGTTTTCCCGCCTTCCCGCCTTCTCAATCAAATATATTTTATTACTTTTTTTTGTTTGGTCCGGGAAGACTTTCATATGTTTTCGACCAAATACAAAGAAAAAGAAAGGGAGCGTTTGGCTGTCTTTCTCTAGAGAGCTCTAAGCTTCAAGAGTTCAAAGAGAGAAAAAAGAAATGGAGATGTCGAGGCTTTGGTGAAAAATGGATTCACCAGATAAAACCCAGATCACTCCAACTCCTTCTCTTTCAAAATTTGAGGTCTTGTTTTTCCTGCACAACTCTTAGCTTTTACTTTTTAAAATGAAGTTTTATGAATTTGGGTTTTCGTTAGTTTTGTTTGTTTACTCAGAAATCATGTTAATTGTATGAAATGTTTTTTTTTTTGTTGGGTTTCGGTCATTTGGGGTTTAGAATTAAGATTTAGGTTCTAATCATTATATAATAAGTGGGTTTTTGCTTTTGAAGGTTATTTTGTTTTATTTTAGTTTAAACTTGTTGCCTGTTTTCATTTTTTGGTTAATTTGGATACTTAAGTATTAATTCTTGATGGGTTTTTGCCTTCCTCTTGTTAATTCTCCTTACTTTTGAGTGGATTACTGCTATAATTTAGGGTAGTAGCAGAATTGACAAAAGAAAGTAAGTGAAAACCTAATGAAGGGAAATTGGAAAGTTTCATTAATTTAAGTAAGTCAAGCTGCTAAATATTGAGATTCTCTACCATTCTACAATTATTCAATCTCAACCATCATGTAACTTATGCCAGGTCATTGGGATTCTATACTTAGGGATGGTGGATGTTTTGTAATTTTGTACAAATAATTATTTGGTGATATGAACTTGAAAATGTTGGCGACTTTTGTCTCATGATAGGACAAGGATACCTTTTTCCTTGTTTGGTTTAGATTGCTTTTTATTTTGCTTGGTTGTTTGATTGTTTGTTTTCTCGTGCTACTTGATCATTTGGTAATCAGGTTATCTAGAACTTATGGGCAGACAATTATATGTTGTTTTCTTTCTTTGCAGGATTCACCTGTCTTTAAGTACATCAACAGTCTTTCACCTATTGAGCTAGCCAAGTTCAGGCAGACAGATAATGCTTTCAATTCACTAGCTTTTTTGTCCCCTTCATCTTTATTTCCTTCCCCGCAGATCAGTTGCCACAGGGAATCCAGGTTTTCGGTTAAGAGGTAAAACTAAAATGTTTCTTTATTGCTCTATTTAGTTCATTAATTTAAATATTTCTACATGATGTTTTTGTTCTTCTTTCCTCAGGCATCATTTCTCAGCAGCTTCAAACTCTAGTGTCCTGCAGAGTAGTAATGACTTAAATTCTAATGAAGGAGCTTCAAAAGCCATTGAGCAATCTGACTTCTATGATGAACAACCGGGATGTCTCAATAGTGGCAGTTCATTCAAAGGAGTAAGTAGTGATCGACTTGATGAGCAATCAGATTTAGCAATTGAGCTGCCAAGAACCTTGAAATATGATTGTGGGAGCCCTGATGGTAACTTGGAGCCTTGTGATGAGATACTGAAAAATACAAGCGAGAAAGTCACAAGACAAGAAGGATCTCCTTTCCAACACAATAAGGATGAAGGAGAAGAGAGACAACAGTCATTTGAAAATGAAAGAGATTTGCGTAAAATACGTCGAATTATGTGGAGTGAAGAATCAACAGGGTGTGACTGGGTGGCAATTGTTTCTGATGTTGCTGATTTGTTGACCATGAATTCATCCATCATTAATGAGAATACTGAGGGTCAGGATCGGAGAGCAGCAGACCCTGGGACAACCTCTTTTATATCAACTATCCTGCAGTTCCCACTAGATAATTCCAATAATTTAGAAAGTACAGAAACTGGTGATCCTAATGGTTCCTGCAAACAAAGTGAATTCAGAGAGCCAGTAACAGATCAGACACCTGCCATCCTGTCTACTTGTCTACTGGACAAGCTAGTAGTCAGTGATTCAGGTTTGAACAAGGATGATGAGGGGGAGAAGTGCAACCTGTACAGCCATCAGGTCAACTTAAAGAACTATACTTGTGTTAAAGGCTTTTTTGATGCAGAGTGAATATCTCTAATAGGATAATATTTTGCATAAAATTATATATTATTGATTTCTTTTGAGGAGTTGAAAAGATAATAGCATAATTGAGTGAAGCATTGTTGCAAAATGTTTACCTTAAATCTCATAATTCTATGTTTGTCAAGAATATTTTCTATAAGAGCGTTGTTTCTGAAATATTTAAATATTTGTCTTGGTCAGTGCGTCAACACTTTTCTATAACTATGCTCTACATTATTCTCTCAGCAGCGTAGCATACGACGGCGCTGTCTAGTATTTGAGAAGTCACCTGGTTTTGGTTTGCACTTGAATTCTCTTGCAAACACCTCAAAAGGTGATGTTTCTTAAGCAGGAGATCTAGTTTCTTATAAGCAATTGATATGTATGTTGGGCTCCTTGACATTTTCTAGTTTCCTGACTGCAGATCAGAATCCTCTTAGTAAATTAACACCAAGCTCTATGAAGAGGGGTGAGGTTCCCCAATGCAACAAAGCTGTGGTTAAAGAGAATTCTCCGGAGACACCTGCTACTGTTGGTGGCAATGAGACTGACCTTAATAGTCCTGAAAAGAAGAGGCATGAATAAGATTAGTATTTTTTAAGATTTGAATTCAAACAGCTTGATATACTAATCGATTTGAGTATAATACTGTGCAGGACAAAGTTTGAACATGTGGAGGAGAATGCAGCATGCAAGCGCTGCAACTGTAAGAGGTCAAAATGCTTGAAGCTGTAAGTCTGCCTTAGTTATTCAAACCTATACTTAAGGTCAATGTGCATATTATTCATTTGTTCTACCAAGTCTATTTAGGGTTAATTCCTCCATTTGTGGATACTCAAGACCACTGGCCCTCTAATTACTCAGAATTAAAACTCATGGTGAGCCAACAGTTTTGTATCATCACTTCCAACATCTAAAAGTATAAGATACTCGGGCCTAATTCTATAGTGTTATATATCTATGATATTGGTTTTTGCAAATCTCTAGCTGCAGCAATTTATGGGCTGTACTGAAGTTAAAGTTTTATCAGTTCTACCTTTTTTTTTTAAAGTTATTTGTTTTACATTGTAATCTCCGTTGAAACTGTTTCAATTGTAATAGTGAAAGTTATAGAAGCTAGATAATAGTGCTTCGGCCAGCAAAAGGTGCCCCACTGATTAGAAGCACTAAGTTTTGCTGCTCATGTATTGTTTCTATGGTTGTTTACATAACTTATGTTCCATAGTTAAATCATATTCTAAATATGCCTATAACAGGACCGATAAAGGCTGTCAATAGCATGGAATTAAAGAAGATTTTGGTTTTATGGTTAAATTAAATGAGCAATTACTTTGCAGAATACACCTCATTTTATCTACCTTCATTAACAGGGAATAAATATTAGCTGATCCTGTTTCTCTTGCGCTTGAGTTGGATCATAGAAATGTCTACATTACTTCTGATTTCTAGGATTACTTGATGAATCAATTTCCAATAGCCTGGTAGAAGCCGATTTAAATGATCATTTTTAACTTGTTTTTGTATACTTATTTAGTTATTATTGGACTTATCCTGGTTCTTTGCTGCCTAGTTATTATTGCCACTTGTTGCAGTCACTGCCATCAATTTTCAACTGTTTCTAGCACTTGGGATTCATCTGCTTTCCATATTGTTTACCTAGTTCTACTGGCTATGATTTATGATACAGTTATTGCGACTGCTTTGCTGCTGGTCTGTACTGTATTGAGCCTTGTTCATGCCAAGATTGCTTCAATAAGCCAATTCATGAAAACAAGGTTCTAGAGACTCGCAGACAGATTGAATCTCGCAATCCACTAGCATTTGCTCCCAAAGTGATTAGAATCACGGACAGTGTTTCAGACTCCGGGGTTAGAATCTATTTCCATGATAAAGCTTCTGGGTAGTAATAGAGTAGCATCAAAGTCATCAGAGTGCATTTGCTCATCACTTATTTTGGTGTGTAACCTTTGCTTTGGTATGTTTGAATAAGGCCAAAATGAGAAAGGGGTGTCGAACCTTGGAAATCGAAACTCCTTTCTCCTTTGAAAGGTTAACAACCACTTTGCCAAGCTTGGGTTCTTAGCATGATGTTATTTGACATGGCTCATAATATTGTGATGCTTTGCCAACTTAACTATGAGCAGTGTGGGCTTTGATGATGATTTTGCCAAATTTATATAATTTGACTCTTCTTTTGAGAATTCTACGTTACTCAAATCAAGATGGTGTTTGCTCTTGCAGGGTGAAACTAACAAAACTCCTGCTTCAGCCAGGCATAAAAGAGGATGCAATTGTAAAAAATCAAGTTGCTTAAAGAAATACTGCGAATGTTTTCAGGTTTGTCAGTTCAGCTCATTCTGCATAGAAATGTTTTCCTCACCAATCTGATATGGTTGTTGTCTCTGTGTATGAAGGCTGGTGTTGGATGCTCCCCCAGCTGTAGATGTGAAGGTTGTAAAAATAGATTTGGTCAGAAGGGTGGTGAGTCTTTATCTCATACTGTTTGGTTGAATACAACTATTAATGTTTGGAACTGATATTCAAAGTTTTTTTGCCCTCTCCAATGTAGTTCTTTTAATCATCTTATTATGGCAGTACGTCCAGCACAGCAAGTGCACTCCATTTTTCTTATATTTTCTAATGTAGCCTTTTCTTTTGTTCCGCTAGGAGGTGATGAATCTGAATCTGATGGGGAGGACTTAGAGACCTGTGAAAGGAATGCATCAGAGAAAAATTCACACGACATTGTAATAAATAGAAGTGAAGAGTATCCAGATCTTTCAGTACCTTCCTCTGATTTATCCAGGTATTATTTCACCTTAGATTAGTTAGGCTATTCTTAATTTCTTATACTATCTAGATTCTTTCAAGTGGTAAAGGGTACACCATTTTGCAGGTTGCCATTTGCTTTTAGTGGGAAGCTCTCAGGATCTTTTCTCCATTCTATTAGGTTATCTCCTCAGTTGTGCACCACTCAAGAACTAGGTTCATCAGATTCTTCCTCATTTCGGCCCAAGTTTGAATCACATCTTCAGGCAATTCCAGAAGATAAAACTCCAGAGACTCTGAAACATAATTTGTCACCTGTTCTGGAAGCAACCTCCCCAAACTGCAAGAGGGTCTCACTTCCACATCGTGAGTGCAGTTCATCCAATACGTGGCGTAGTAGGAAGTTGATTCTGAGATCAGTCCCTCCATTTCCATCATTCTGTCAACCATGAAAGCTGTGACTTTCCAGTTAGAGAACTCTTTAAAGGTTACCATGTTCTTCATGATGCTGGTCTTCTCCAGCAATGAGATCTTGAGGCAATTATATTCCATATTTAGTAATGTACTTCCGGTCCACGATCCAGTGCTTAATGATTATGGCTCTTGAGCTTTCAAATTTCATAAAAGCACTGTATTATCTTTAGAATGTGCTTTGTTTATAAAAGTGAAAACTCTGTAATACTATTTTGTGTATTTTTTTCTCCATAAATTGTGGCCTAAAAACATCTTAGCGATTTTCCTTTTCTAGTGTATAATATATACTTGGAATTGCTTATTTCTAAGTTCCTGCTCGAGTTTAATCTCTTTTCCGGTGTGGATGGGATCAGAATTTTCCTCAACATCTTCTTTGATTCAACCTTCTGTTTTCTTATACTCTTCTGAATTTTGCCAAAAGGGAAATCAGCTTCAAGATTGTTAAACTGAATGCATTTGATCACAGCTTTCAGTCCAGCAATTTGTTTGGTTATAGCCACAAGATGAGCTGGGAAAGAGTCTTCTTTCTGTTTGCATTTCCCTGGTGGTTCTCTTTACATACCTCCAGTGACCCTAGAGAAGAGTTTGCTAATGAGAACCTTTCAGCCATGTTGAATTCACAAACATATTTGATTGCCTGAAGCGGATGCTCCTTTGATCTTGTGCAGGGTGTTCTAAGTTCATCAAAGGCTGTTGAAGAATGTCTGCCACTATTTCATGATGAATGAATTCCTTCAAAATCTTCACTGAATCCATACTCTTTCACAAGTTCTTTAAAACGTTTCTCATGCCTAGAGTTCCCTCTTATTCCTTACTTGATGTTCAAACCTTTCTTGAGCCATCATGAAAATTTCTTTTCTTGCATATCAAGTTTTCTCAATCCTACCTCAAACTCTAGCTTAGCCAACTCGAGTTCTTCCAACACACCCCTGATTCCTGTCAATGTCCTTTTGACTTGTCTGTGATCTTCTCATCAACTCCAAACTCCTCCCTCCGTTCAAGCTCTTCACACCTTTGTTTAGTGGCATCTGCCTCTAGACTCAGCTTTTCTTCCCTCAACTCGAGTTCCTCTCCCCCTGTTCAAGCTCTTCACACCTTTGTTTAATGGCATCTGTCTCTAGACTCAACTTCAATGGCATGGAGCTACCTGGAACGTTCATCAATGGACTTCCCAAAGGAACCATAGTGATTTTCCACTTGTTTCCACTTAAGGGTAAGTGAAAGAATGGAAGAAACACCAAGGCTGATCTTATAAACTGTTGGCGATTTCACTTTTACTAAATGCTTCTGTTTTTGGGTTTATTTTATGTTGTTATAAATCTATTTGCCTCAATGCATGCCGAGTTTAAACTAGAATACACAAAAAGCAGACATCTAATTCATCTAGTCTTCAACCTCTTTGGATTTTCGGTGTTCTACCATAAAACAATTGGCCAGAGACTTCCAACATAACCAACAGCCACGAATCTTGAGATTTTGGCATTCACTGTTCATCACGCGCCTGTACCACAATCCAACAGCTAAAGACAGGGAGGCAAAAAAAAAATGTAATGGGGTTTCAATGTTATTAAGAATAATATAAGAACAAAAAGCTCTCATCTTGTTAAGATCATTAAAAAAATGCTAAATAAAAACTTTGTAAGCTAAGGCACCAAGCTAGTTCTTCACATCAATCATAATAATGTAATATATGGGCAAAACTTCCAGATGCTGTCTACTTAACCAAGCTAAGAATGGAAGTATCACTATATTGATAAAAAACAAAGCTCTCTTCAGGCTCCAACAACCTCGGTTTCCCCCTCTGCCATTGTCTCATCAGCTGGCCTCTCCAACTTCACACCCACATCCTCTGAATAGTCACCATGAACCTGCAGATATTAACATTGCATCAAAAGAGAGTACATATCATATTCATGACGACTAAGAATCCAAACCAGAATCGGACAACATGATGCAACCATTGAAGCCAAGTTTACAATAAACCAGAACATACCTCCATCAACTTGCCAAGATCAAACTTGGGAGCCTTAAGGATCTTGACTTTACGAATGAAAACATTCTGTAAGGGATAGATGCTTGAGGTAGCCTTCTCAATCTCTCTGCCAATCACCTCAGGGATGAACTTTGCAACAAGTTCTTTCAAATCACAGGATGAGGCCTGGTTAACCATAATTTCCCTCATCTTCCGGCGAATCTGAGAAAGAACAGCAAGTAAGAAACATTGAAGTTATGTGAAACTACCACTTAACTGATCAACAATCCAGGATAAGAAATTTGAACCTGACGGATCTGGCTGGACTGAGCATAACAGGTTCGCTTGACCTGGTTTGCACGTCTCTTGGTAAAAGCAATGCAGAACAACCTCAAGCTGTAATTGTCAGTAGTCTTAACATCAACATGAGATTCAATCAAAGTCTGCCACTTGCGCACCAAAGATCGCAGCTTGTCTGTGGTGAAGTCCATTCCCTAAAATTAAGCAAGGAAAAATTAAAATTCTCCATACAGGACTATATAAAGATAAAACGCAGCCTATGTAATTGTGCTAACAAAGTAAACCATAATGCTACCTACCCAGAAGTTTGTGAGAACATTCCTCCCTTGCACATCCTCGGCTCTAAGTCGGATCTTCCTGTAAGCTTGATCTTCATCCTTTTGAAGGTCAGCCAAAGAAACCTCAAACACTCTATGCTTAAGTCCTTCAGAAGCAATCTGTCAGATCGAAGAATACAGCAGACTAGTCAGTAGCAAAACATAAAATGACTCGCAAAGCTAAAGTCTCTGAGTACATAAAACTGCCACAAGTTGAATAGTAACATCAATTTTTATCCTCCGTAACTCATACTTTAGCTTCAAAAATGTTAGGTTTAAACGTGTTATTCTCTGAATCCACCAATGCACTGCTCCACCAATTGATTATTATAAACACAAAAATATCACAAGGTTTAAGGCTATAACTATAATTAATTACATCAAATATCTACATTATCATTCTTGATTCACGGTAAGCATCACTAATTAACTCTATTCCACTAGCATTTGTTCTCAAAGTCCAAGTAAGAGTTCATTCCATCAGCTCATTTCCAATACCTTTAAGAGCATCCGAACAGTAGAGAAAAATGGGCACAGAATTATAGAAAAAAAGAACTAACCTTTGTGCCCTGAGTTCTAGTAACAAGAGTTTTGCCAATGTTCCTCTCATTGAACACTGAAGGTGCCTTGATATCATACCAATCCTTCTTTGCAAAAGGATCAGCACTGTTTCCACATAAATAATAAAAAAAACCCATTAAAAAATAAATTATCAGAAATGCTACCAAAACACTTAAAAAACAAATCTTTAACAAAATAATATAACAAAAAAAATTGTACAATTAGACTTACGCTTTCTTTTTGCCTCCCTTCTTTCCCTTTGATATCCTCTTGTTCTTCCTGCAAAGAAAATCAAAATTGAATCACTCAGAGACTCTAATTTACAAAGTTTCTGAGATAAAGTTACAATTTTGGAGAGAAAGGGGTTACCCGACGGCCATGGTTAGATAGAGTGAGGGGTGATTAGGGTTTCTAAGGAGGGGGAGAGTGAGGGGTAAGTAACAGAGGGAGCTTAATATGAAACCCTAATCCTTAAAAACCCTAGAATTGCAGTGGTGGTTTTTAGTTTATAGGGACGGAGGGTTTTGTATATGCCACTGATTTATGCGGTAATTTACAGAAATGCCTTAGGGCAGGGTTTTAGGTGTTTCGTGCATAAAAAAATATAAAAATCTTGTGAAATTGTCTTTTCATTTTTACCAAAAAACGTCTTTTTTTTTTAATTTACTTTTACTGAAAAAATAAAATTACTTGACCACCCTTAAGTAAATAAAATATTATAAAAGTTTAAAAAAATAAAAATTTATTGATGAAATCACAATACTGGTGGTTGATATAGGATTTAACATAATAATTTAACTATTTTTTATGTGGTTAATTCATTTTCTTAAATAGAAAAAGTAATGTCTAACTGTCGAATACCCTTTTGTTTATGGTGAATTATTCTATCAAATACATTTCACAACAAATGTGTAAAATTTTTTGTTTGTAAAACTAAAATCATGGGTTTTATCCTTCGGTCCTGGAAAACGAAAAGAAAATAATGGGTCGATACTAAAGGCATTGCTTTGCTCAAGTCCATTCCTTCAATCAATTATTATGCAGATAAATAATCCAACATTATGCTGGAGGAAAGGAAAATTTTCTCATAACATTTGTAGGTTTCTATGCTGTATTCAAGCCCTCCAATGGAGGACTAGAAGGGAAAAACACATGAATAGAAACAAATAACTTAGAGATTTAGCAAAAACCTAAACAATTCTGGAAAATTATCTTCATCCCCTTTTCAATTTCAGAGTATGGGGCAATAATTAAAAGCCTTCAATCAATGTCATCGGCATTAAGATTAAATTTTCAAACTTCTTAAAGCAGAAGTAAGTAGGCCAAGTTTGTCGGAAGCTCTCTGCTTGTAGTCTTTCTCCAAGGCTGTTGCTGCCAAAGATTGGAGCTCTGGACTCTCCTTGTCTTCCTTGTTCCTTCCTTTTGAAAGCTGTGCTATGGCAGAGGTGCACTGAAAAAGAGGATTAAACTTTATTTCAGCAAGAGATCAAATCTAAGGACATGGAGAAGAGCAAGTTCGGAACTATTTTTTGATAAGGTTTTAGTTAGTAGAAGGATAAAAGCTGATGCATGCGTCTAATAAACAGTAATGCATCTTAATTCTTAAAAGAAAGAGAAGGAGCTTACCAAGCAAATTCCAAGAAGTGCTCTGGTATTCTTACCCCCTGTCAAGTCTATAGTGGATGCATAATATTTCTTGGCAGTCTGAAGGTTTTCTAGTCCACCAAGTGTGTAAAGCACCTGTTAATGAAAAGTGTAATAAGTGATCATTGAAACAAGAATTCAAAGGAGAATCAAAAGGGTTCCAGCTAGAAGTTTTTTTGTTAAACCAATGCACGATGGGAAATATTATCTTGTACAGACTGACATCCATTAACACCCATCCAGTAGTTCCCTTCCTGATTAGTCAGGAACCATTATTGTTCTATGGTGAATTCATGGTCTTTACATTCTTGCATAACAGATGAGGTTCTTTGTTCCATATGGTCTTTATATTCTTGCAGAACCATAATTACTACAGAACCAGTTCTCTATTCGGTGGATTAATTATGAAAGAGAAGAAACTAAAAGAAGAGCATTTGCAAAGAGAAGAAGAATGTTATTCAGTAGAAAACTTGGAATTTAAATCACTAATGAAATAGCATCCTAGGTTCTAGATAGAACAAGTGGGCAAAAAGGTTATACAAGATATAAAGAAGACACTTACATCAGCATAGGCCAAATGATATAATGGTGCTGTAGGTTGAGATAAAATAAGCTCCTCATAGCAGAATGCTGCCTGCTTGTACCTGATTTATCAACACAAATATAAAAAGGCTTAAGCTATAGCCATGTTGTGAATTCGCAACATAAAAGGAGATAATTATCAAGCCATATAAATTAACACTCACATTTGTAGGGAGACATATATCTCTGCAAGTTCTCTCCAAGCATCATGGTCTGCCATAAATCTATCAAAAGAAAAAAAAAGGAAATTGAGTGACATTTCTTCTTCTGTATATTATCGAGTTAGAAAAATTAACAAATAAAGGACAGTGTCACTGTGGTGAGGGGAGAGAGTTTTCTGAGATATCTAACATTTCAAGATATTTATTAAGCCACTCAATAGCCCCTGAAATATTTCCTTGAGCCTTTGCCATGGCTACTCTCCTCTTTTGTATTACCTGCACAAGAATAGGATCTGTTATCATAGACCCCTTTTGTTTTAATGAAATAACACATAATCTTTTAGATTGACTCTTTTGGCCTTTCAAGAAAAAGATTGACTCTTTTGGGAGGAGTAGAAAGAGAGAGAAGTGGGGTTGGGGAGAAGCACTGGTTGCAGAATTTACTTGATCAAGTGGATTGTCCTCTAAAAGGCTTGAGTAAGCTTTTTCTGCCTCAGCCCAGGATCCCTTTGCTTCAAGCAACATGCCCTCCAGCCTGCCTGTAGACCAAGAGATATTAAAAACACTAGGCCATCAAATGGTAAGAGCAAATGAATACGGCCACCAGAAACTCATCATTTGGTACGCAAAAGCACTCAAACTAATTTAAGAACAAATTCATTCATCTTAATCATGCCATAATCCACTAATGTGTAAGCCCAATTAGGTTTGGGGTAGAATTTTGGCCAAGATGTTCAGAAGAAGCTTAATTCAGATGTGTCATCTATCAAAGGGTAGACCATGAATGTTAAGTCGTACAAACTGAACCCACAGAACATAAATTTAATTGTCATATATACTTACCAACCCTTTTGCTCTCTGGAAATTTTTTCTGTAAAATCTTTATGCAATCCTGCAATAATAAATTGCATCAATTTAAGATAGATAAACTCATAAGCCTACCATCAACAGGCAACCATATAAGCTAAACAGCACTGCAGTTCAAGAAATAATACAAGGAACTAAGAGATAAGCATAAGAATTGATGTCAGTGAAGCCTAAACCAGCAACACTGAACAAAAGTTGCACCATTATGAACATGCAACAGGCTAAAGCCAGATCTTTCTAAACTAATGCCTTCGCAGAGCATGAGAAAACTGTAAAATCAAGCACCATCTTAAAGAATTCCTAACATGTTTGAAGGAGAACCTAGATCAATAATGAGAGTGGCCCAACCAGAGGGACAATCATATAAATAGGTAAAAGAATAGAATTAGTTTTGTACATAAATGGCAGTCTCAAAAATGAATTCTTTAATGTTATAATTACATTAACACAACACAGTAACAAAAAGCTTAAAAGCAATCTGAAATGGAAAACCTCATAGACAAGATTTGTACCTTGGCAACATCAAGACATTGGCAATCCATAGCAGCAATTGCTACTTGCTCATATAGAGTCCATTCTGCATCAAGATATAAGTAGTTGTTACTAATAATTACTGTACATAAAAAGTGGGATATAAATTAACAGTAGAACCCAAAACTTAAAATCACATGCTGACAGATCAAAGGGCACTGGCTCGCAAAAGCATATTGCCCTTAGCACATATGAAATTCAATGCCAACAGAAGTCCTGAATGATGTTATACCACTCGAGAAAATGTATAAAACTAACAAAAAGTCTTGTATCTAAATGAAGGTATAAAACTAACAAAATGTCTCAAACGCATTAAGCACTACAAATTGTGCTTCAAGAAGTTTTATCTAACTATTTCTAATTAATTCTCAAAACTCCAGCCGAGAAATCAATATAATGAATACTCAGCCTGACTTCTTGACTCGCTAGTCAAACCAATTTAAATCAAGCTTGAAACTTTCCAATTTTCATTTTAAAAAGACAATTACATCACCTCGAGCATCTATTACCCCCATCAAATCTGCAATTCTTTTTTCTTTTTAAATCATAAAGCTTCGAATTTTAATTTTAAGCAAATCAATGACAAGGTCCGCAATCCATAAAGCTTCAAGTTGTGAAATTCAAGCAAAACCAAAGTGAGCAAATCAATAAAAGAATTAAAATTCCAAAAGCAAAGCAAAACCAATTGCATAAACCAATAAAAAAAACTCAAAATTGAAATCAAACACTTTCAAATCATCGAATACAATGAAAACCCAATTTCACAAATCAACCAAACAAGCTAAAGAAAGAAAGAAAACAGACTAACCTTCAGGGCCAAGAGCAGATCTTTTTTTGGGGTCATTCAAGATCGACAAGCCATGCTTCAAGACTTTCTCTGAACGCCTAACTTTGAGCTTCCTGACAAGGCAAAGATACTCCCAAACACCTCCTCCTCCATTGTCAACCTGATTTTCAAGGCTGTTCAATTGGGTTTCCTCTGTTTTGCTCACCATCTCTCTTGTATTTCTTTCTTGGTATCTATAGACTAGTTGCTCTGTTTTTGGTTTCTCTCTCTCCTCTCTGGCCACTGGCCGGTGTTTTGGATCTATAGTGGGTTATTAATTGACTTTTTGCAACACTTTCATCCTTTGTTTTGTTGTGTTTTAGTTCCATCTTCCAACTGCTGAAGGCAATGGGCTCTACCTCTTTTACTTTTCTTTTCCCATACCATAGCCCTAAAGGCCCAAAATAAAGCACCACGCCACCCGCAAAGGAGACAGACCCCACCAAAAGCAACAAAACGCAGCGTATTATAGCAGAACATTAAACCCTGAGGAAACCAGAAAAGCGAAATGTGGCGTTATGGCGTCTCAATTCTAAAACCCTACCACTACGTCCACTGCAAAAGCTACCCAGCAAATTCAAAATCAAACTTGACAAAAACCCCAGTCATCAAATCATCAAATTCCTGGACTTTAATGACGACCATCACCGAATCCGATGTGGGAATCCTTTGTTTCATCTCCCACCTTCCTGGTTTCCGTGGCATCCTCAAACAAAGGTGAAAGGTCCCTCTTTTTTTTAAAAAAAAAAGAATAAGAGAAACTAGTACTGTAAACCCTCTTTTGTTTACATTCTTTTGGAAATACCTATTTGTTGAATTTTGTTTATTTCACGTGCATGCATGAATATTTGTTTGCTTAGTTGATATGGTGGAATGAGGTTTAGTTTAGTGGCAAAGGGCTTAGCTTGACTCAAGCTCGTAGCTTGCTAGTGGTGTAGGTATCTGGGATTGACAAAAAGGGGTTCTTTTTCTTTAATAAAAATGGAGAAAAAATGAACATTGGAGGTTTTGAGAGTGATTTCTGTGTTATGAATTGGCTGTAATGGCAGTTGTCTATGGAATTTGATTGCTTTGAATTTTTTGTGAAGGTATTCTGATTTCATTGTGAATGAAGTAGACACTGAAGGAAATGTTGTTCATTTGACCTCCTTAGATGCCCCTCCGGAGGTGGTCTGACTCAAATTCCCTTTTCCAATTCATCTTTGAATGTATTTTGTGTATTTTAATAGGTGATAGTTTTTTTTTTTTGAATAAATTTACTCAGGCTGTTCAGGAAGTTGAAACAAAGATACCTGATCAACTGAACAAGTGTTATGCATCTGAAATTATAAAATTCAGATCACTTGCTGGTGACACTGATGCAGATCGCTTAGAAGCTTTTATTAATCAAATTACTTCAGGCAGTGAAGAAGATATCTGTCCTATTGTTCTGTCACCGGACTCTGATAAATCTCATCGAACGGTAAGCTTTCATTTTGTTTTCTTGTTACTTTTCCATTTACCTTTCTGGGCCTTTCTCATGTAGGTGTTACTCAATGTAATGCAAAGTGGGAATCAAACTAACTAGAAGGTTTTTGTTTTGAGTTTGAGATTTTCAGGCAATGCATAATTTCTTTAAGGAGAATCTTAGATTCCTTGTCACTGACACAGTTGATGGACCTGATTCTTCATCAAAATGCATTCGTGTGCGATTAAATTCTGGGAATAACAACAAGGGCAGAAATTCCAAAAAAAGGAAAGAGAGAGGTGATAAGCCCTATGATAGTAGAGGTTCAAGCCACTGGCCAGAGCATCTTGGCAAGTTCCTTAGGTAGCCTATCTCACTCTTATATTCATTTTTTTTTTGAAAATTCACTTTTACATTCATTTGATGCCTTTCAAGATGGTAGAAAGAAAAATCATGTCAGAGCTTTCTCCTTTCTGACTCAATTGCCTTATTGTGCCATGAAGTCATTATTATTGCACTTGAATTACATCTTGAAACTGCTATCTTCTATGTGAATATTCAGGTTCCATCTTTACAAGGAGAATAAAGATACACAGGAAGCTTTAGGGTTGATTGGAAAGTTGCTTGGCATTCAGGTATGATGAATGATATATTTAAAACTGGTGGTAGTACCTATTCAATGGAAATGCTTTTCATTAACATGTGTTTTTGGCAGCCAAGGTCATTTGGATTTGCGGGAACAAAAGATAAGCGGTCAGTTTCAACTCAAAGGGTAAGTTGGTCACATATTTGCTGCTTTTGTGCTAAAATTAATTGGCATGTTGGTTAATTTTGGCAGATTACTTGCTCTACCATGAACTGTGTAGCTCATTTTGGGAGATTATATGATCAAAAGCAGACATGTTATGTAGTGTTAGTTCTCTTCTAAAATAAATATGCAAAAGCTAGACTTTAGTGTCTTGAAAAGCTGATGGATGTTATGTTTGAGAAACTTTCTGAGGGAAAATTATAATTAAAACAAATTGCAGCAACCTCAATCTGTTGACTAAACCCATACCTCTGTATTAGAAGAACTGGTGTCAAAAACGTCCATAAGTGACGTTTGATTGCATTATCGTTCTTGTTGTTCTACCTGAAAACCATGTTACTAGTTATGCATTTCAATGGCATAGAAATTTAAGTTATGGAACACTACTGCCTGACTAATAGCTTCTCACTATGTCTTCATTCTAAATGCCTCCAGCACATTGATCTGTGTATGGATGGCTCTGATACTTCTTGTGTATGTGCACTTTTGTGTATGTTTGGGTTTTTGCTGTATAATTGATTGCATTTAAGTGGAGCTTTTTCCTTTTGGGTCTCCAGGTAACTGTTTTCAAGCAGCATGCAAGCAGATTAGCTGCATTGAATGAAAGGTTGATTGGTATTAAAGTGGGAGACTTTTGGTAAGGTTGATGGATGTAAGATTCTGGTTTTCTTATCAATTTATGGCTTGATGAACCATTACTTATGGTGCCATTATTGTCTAGTTATGTCGAGGATGACCTTCTTCTTGGCCAGCTCTTAGGAAATTGGTTCACAGTCATACTGAGGTGAGCTTGCTTTCCCGCATATGAATTCCATATTAATGTTGCCTTATTCTTTGAACATCCTCATGGCTACTTTCAACTTCCGATATCCTATCGCTTATCGAACTCATTTATCCATCCAGAGGAATTGTTGCAGACTCTGAAGAAACTATCAAAGCATCTGCGGAGTCCTTGGGAAGGCATGGCTTCATCAACTACTTTGGTTTACAAGTACTTCCTTGATCATCTTTCTTTCTGCTCTCTCTCCCCTTCTCCCCTTCTCCCCTTCTTCCTGATTTGTTCTTGCTTTTATATTCTTTTCTAAGCCTCTATAATTTTTCAGCGTTTTGGAAGTGGTTCTATTCCAACTCACCGTATTGGAGCCACATTGCTGCGAGGAGAGTGGCAAGCTGCTGCAAGCACAATACTTGATCCAAGAGAAGGGGATATCCTTCATTTAACATTTTTTTTCGTTTTCTTTTGGGCAAAGCACTTTTTAGATGCTTGACTACTCAAAGGGTTTTCTGCATTCAGCTCTGAGATATAATTATTGGTTATAATCTTGACTTGAATATCTAAATACAAAGAGACTTTGTAAGCAAGGCACGGGAATATTATAAAGAAACTGGTGATATAGAAGGAACTCTCAGGCAATTACCTCGCCATTTAGTTGCAGAAAGAGCTATGGTAAGTTCCCAGCTAGTTGCCCCTGCATGGCTTTGATATCCATTATTTCGGCTTATTAGTGCTTAATCAGATTTTCTTTGTGTGTCTCATAATAAAAAGTCATATTTATTCTTTTACCTTTTTCAATTTCATACAGCTGCAGGGTTTGAAGAAATGTCCTGGGAACTACTTGCAGGCCCTGAAGGCTATACCTAGGACTTTGAGAATGATGTAAGTGCTTGATATAACAGGAAGCAGTAATGTAATTTTGGTCTCTCAATTTCTAAATGGCCAGCCTCCAGAGAGGCAAAATAAATATTTGTTTATGTCTGTGTACTCTAAGTTCTCATCGTTAGAATGTTTTGTGTGATAAATGCTTTAGTGAGCTCTGGCACAATCTTTTACTTTGCCGCTTTGCTTGTAAGTTTATCTCTCACTGTCTCACATTTCATTCTTAAATCCATCGTGAGCTTTGTTTTACTGTTAATGGCCAGATTATATATTTCCGGTTTACTGCAATAGCTTGATTGGTTACTGACAATTCACCCCTTTCCCTATGTGTTTCATTCTTGTTAATAGATGCAGTAGTGTTAGTTGAGTTGAACAAAGCCTAGTTAGTTGATATGAGGATAATTACATTGAGATCCTTAGAATCAGTTGTCTGTTCTCTCTCAAGAAATATATAGAGATAGATCCTCACAATTGGTTCACCTCTCTCTCTTACACACACACTTTTACATGCATGAGAACAGAGGTAATATTGAGTCTAAATTATTTCTGTTTTACTGATCAGGTATGTACACAGTTACCAAAGCTATCTGTGGAACCATGCAGCAAGTATGAGAGTGGAAAAATATGGTATGCTGTTTGATATTTTTACTTTTTGGTGGGTGGGGGGGTATTTATGCACTTTTAACAGAGAGCCTTTCTAGTTTATGCTGTCATTATTTTCATTATCAAAGCTGTACTAAAATGTTTCAAGGTAACTGTCCAACATGACTCTGTTATCCTACCATATACAGGAAGCAATGAAGTTGTTTTAGGGGACTTGGTATATTGTAAAGGAAATGATGCAGAAAAGGTGAAAGTTGTTCCAACTGAACATGAAGATAATAACTTTGAAGATGCATATGATTATAGTCAATTAGATGAAATATCTGGAACAGATCTTCCAGAAGGGAAAAATAATCTCGTTAAGGTCAGTAGTTACTTGTTTTTATGTATAGCTTTTTCTAATTTCTGAATTGTGAACTGAGGGTGTTAAAGGAAATTTAGAAAACAATTGATACTGAAAAATAGTTTGTTTAATACAATGCTTAGATGATAAATTTTTTTTAGAATACTTTAGCTTACTTTGTTACCTAATTTTTGAAAGTGTGAAAGATGTTCTAATTTTGGTTACATTAGATGATAATCTGCTGTATACTTTAAATGAAATGTTAGTATCAATCTTTTTAACCTCGATTCAAAGAATTTAAGATAGCTTCCACTGTCTGGCAGGCCATAACTGCAGTAGATATTAGTACTGGAAATTATACTATCGAGGATGTTGTCCTTCCTATGCCTGGGTAAGGGAATACCGTAAGGAGTTGCTGCAGATTTTACATTGCCCTTATCATTTCCATATTTAACTTTTCTTTCTTTCATTCCTGACAATGTTTTGCTGTTTCCTTGGCAGTTCTAGAATAATTTATCCAGTGAACGATATTGCCAATGTATATCATGATATGGCAAAGAAGGTCCATTATCCTTGTTAATATATATTAAATCTTGCTATGACTCACTGCATGCTATTTAAGTTATAACTTACTGGAAAATGAAGGCACGCATTCATTACTTAATGAACCTTTCTCTGCACAATTTCGTGATGTGCTTGCCAAGGGTAACTTTAATTTGATGTGAAAAAATTAAAGTTCTGATTAATGAACGGTAGCTGCCGGGGAGCTACTACTTGTTACTTCTTTCGTTTAAATACCAAATTTTAATGTTCTAATATTCATTTTTTAAAATTTATCAGGATGGGATCAGCTTGACTGAGAGTGTTCATAATACCAAGTACATATACATTATTTAAAACCGTCCCTATATTTTTTCCCCAAGACTTCTTCTCAAACTCCCCCTTCATGTTTTTTTTTTTAATTTTTAATTTTTTATTGTAGGGAATTTTCAATAACCAGCATGACGGGAAGCTACAGGCATGTTTTTCAGAAGCCAATTGACTTTGAATGGTATATCTGCTTTTCCTTTGTCTTTTTTAGCAGAGTTCTTTTAGATGCCTTGGAAATACTGTAGACCAAGTAATACCATCTATTTTGTTTCAGGGAATTGCTTTCATATTCAGATGGAACTATAGCATTGTCAGAGACAGATTTAGACAAAATTGCGAAAACTAAACCTGTGAACCTGGTCAAGGAAGAGAAACCAACCAATGGAACTGAGGGCCAAGATCCATCTGATCATATGGAACATATAGAGAGCTTTGAGGATGATAAAAAGTTTTCAACTGACAATGTTGAGGTGGAGGGCTCTAGAGAAGCTGAGCCTCCACAAATTCATTCTTTGCCTGAGTCAAATTCTCTGGGAACTCAGAAGGCTCTCAAGTTGGCCTTCACACTTCCTGCTTCTTGCTATGCTACAATGGCCGTAAGAGAGCTTCTCAAGACATCAACATCTGTATGCACTTTAGTTAATTGTTTCTTTTGTTTGTCAATTCTGAATTTAATTCCCTACCCATCTCAAATTATAGCCCAATATAAAACATTACCTTCCTTTGTTCTTTGCTGTATTTGCAGGTTGCATTCCACAAGGCTCTTAACCAATAAGCATGTTGTTGCTCGCATACTTTACGATACTAGGATCAGGTTGCTGTGTCTTTCAGCAGGAAAAAGCACTAATATTTGCATCAAGAATTAAGGATGAGAAAATGAGGTTTACTCCCATATGTTAGAATGCATTTTTGTTTATATGTAAGTTTCTCTATAATGAGACAAATTTTTCCCTCTTTGCCAAGTAGCACATTACTCGACTAACGAAGTCAGACCTGCATTTCATTTCTGAGGAGTGCATTTGTCCCACATAAATCACACACTGATTCCTTTAGAATGCATGGAATTGGTTTGCCCGTGCATGTTGTGCTTTTATGCACGAGTATTCATAGTCAAAAGGACTTCACAAAACTAGTTACATGTTTGAAAAACCTTGCTAGATTAGAGTAGGTTGAGTGGTTGATGCAAATCTTCTTGCAGTTGAAAAGTCTGAAAGGCAGACGCAGCTGGAAGCTTTGGGAAATAGAAAAAGAGAATGTGTATCAATCTTGTATCTGTAATTCTATAATATTTTTAATACTTTTTCCAATATAATGTATCTCTAAGTTTCAAGTACTATTGATATACACAACGATGAATTCATTTGATTCAATCTATAAAGCCAAGTCGCGGTACAAACTTGTATCTACCAAGGCTGAAATATAGTATTTGCCTTCTCTCTCCCTTTCTAATCATCTGCGGGCTAATCCCATCGGCCTCAATCTCCTATGAGGACAAGTTTCGAACTTGGGTTTTACATAAGGATCTCGAGAAAGCCCAGTAACCAGGCAACTGGGCATCTTCCATGTCCAAAGGCACCTTGCTCATTGAAAACTAAACCTGATTCCTAGATCTAAACCAATATATGCAACACATTAAACATGCAAATGTAATTTACATTTTGTAATCGTGATTACAGCTACAGTTTCTTGCTTCCATTTGATTTTAGCATTAGTTATAGAAGTGCACAGAAGTGTCATCAATAAATAATTTCCTGCTTAAAATTTTTGCTTAATCATGATTTCATACCACTAATTAACCACCTCAGCAAGTAAAGAAAAGGACTTCCAGTTATTTTTTTTTTCATGAGCAATTGTATTCAGAGTGTGAAGTCTTTGCAGCGTTCTTCTTTCCTATATACCATCGTAAACTAGTTTTTCTGCTGCTAAATCTTGAATCAACTATCTTGTTCATCACTTCTCTGCTGAGGGTTGAACGTTCTTGAATCTTCAGTTAGAACAAAGTTGCATGAGGCTGCAGATATGTGAACCAGAAACGAGTTAGAGAATGCAACCTTAAAGCAAAACCAAGAAAACGAACTGAACTTTATTCCACTGCAGAGAAATTTTGACTTGACTTACCTCATTTGTAACAAGAGATTTCCGATATTCAGAGTAACTGGTTGGGCCACTGGTATCACCCTCATTGTCTTTGGGTGTCCTTGTTGACCGATGAAGTGTGACAAACCATGGTTCTTGATTCCATTCTGCAACGCCTTTCGACTGTGAAGATGAATAATGTTGTTGAATATTGTCACCCATTTCTTCAGCTGAAGTTGTTTTCTTGCCCTTTGCTTTGGAGTTGCATGCAGGTCGTTGTTTTGGTTCACTTTGTGACCTGAATTTGGCCCTTGAAGATTCTGTGTTGGTCATGTAATTTGGCATGTATGGATACTCATGAGAACTGAAAGAGGATCTTCCCCGTGTTGGCTTGGACATTGGAGGAGAATGTCTGGGACTGTTGTGCGTTGTGAAGGAAAACTCCTCATATTTTTGTTCTCGCTTTGAGATCGAAAGCTCTCCAGAGTAATATTTGGTGATTCCATGTTCAATCCTCTCAATCTGTGAATGATTCATAAAACCATTTTGGCTCTTCACAATTCCACGCTTTTCATAAAAATATAATAGTTATTAGTTGTTGAGTTTGGAGCACTTTATTTTAGTACTTGCTTTTCTTCGAAGGCACTAGGTTATTGACTTTATTGCACCAGTAGTTCATGTTTGGTTGATTAGAAAATGATGGAAAATGAAAGAAAACCAAACAGGCTATCTGATACCTTTGGGGTATAGAGATGTTAATGCCTTCATGGAAAGAAATACTTACTCTCTCTGCTCTTTTGAACCCCATCTCCTGGGGAAACCTTCCGTATCTTGATGATCGACATTTTACAGCAGGTCGTTGTTCCTCAGCCATCTGGATTCTCTGAAACCGGGCTCTAACTTGTATTGCCATAAGAGCATGCATACGTCTGAGAGTAGCAGTTGTTTGTTTCCTCACCAGGTGACCCCTAACCAGTGCTTGCAACTTGACTAGTCCCCTCAAAGCATGTAAAGCTTTCCTCGCCTGCAATGATATTTGATCAATGATATCATTTCTCTCAAACATTCTGTCCTAGTTATACAAATGGCAAGGCCTGCAACACGGGAATAAAAGAAAAGGTTCGGATTAGGACCAAAAAAGAACGAAAGGCGGCTTGAATCCTGGTGGCAGCTGCATCTTCTACCGCTTTGCTTATCAAAGAAGCTGCAGATGTTGCCTTTGTTTTTCTTTTGGTAGCTCTTGTCATTGCCATTGCCAAAACCCTGGTGTTATCATGCCGTTTCTCCAAGCCCAACACAGCTTGCTTCACAAGTGGAGTAGCGGTCATCGAGTCAAGGGACCTGGAACTCTTGTGAGCTCTCTCTTTACTAGCCAACTTCCCGAAACTCCATCTCCTCTTGAAAGGAGCTGCAGGTGGAGTAGCACATGGAGTTGTCACACTTCCTTCTTCAAACGATATTGAAATGTTTTTCCTTTTCCCTTTATCCTCCTTTCTCCCTAGCAAGAAGTTTACCAACCATCTGCTTGCCTTTCCCATATCTATCACACCAAGAAGGATCCTCACCTTAGTCTCTCTGAAACGAGATGAAGATCAATACCTACACTACTCTTTCCTTGTCCAAATACTTGTGTATAGGACTTTGGCTATCGTATAGTTTATGTAACTTGTTAATGTTGTTGACTGGTATTTTAAATTCATGTATGTTGGTATGGCTTTTCTTGCCATTAAATTTATGTCCTTCCATTATTTTATATATTTTATATTTGGCCAGGGCCTGCAATGGAAAACTCACCCTGATTAAGCCATTTGCCACTCCCTTGGAGATTCCTGGTAAAGATTCCTCTCCACTTGATAGAGCTTTCTCAACTGCTAAATTTTTTGTTTCTCTGAAAGTAGGGGCCCATAGAGAGAGACTATATATGGTCCCATTTGATGTAATTGTAACTTTGAGTGAAATGCTCTGGAGAAAGCTTTGTCTATACGAGATAGGTTATCTTAATAAACAGAGAAAAAAGGTCTACCTGCTTTTAGAAAAATTCAGAAGATTGACTTAAACCAAGAGGGCCTTCAATGAAACAAATTTGTCAAAGTTTATTTTTTTTTGTGTTTGTCACGTTATCAAGTGGAAATCTTGAATCTTAAACTAATTGTATATTTAAATGAAACTAACATCTTCAACTTGTGAGATAATTCTTATAAAATAAAACTATGAAGTCTAATGAAATAATAAAAAATAATATTTTACAAATTAATTTGGACCGTGACAATTAGTATCAAAACCAACCCTTCTTGAGGAGAGCTAAATCAAATCGGCAGCCGTTTGAATGGAATAGCTTGGTGTTTATTTCAGATATGAAAGTGGTGAACTAGCGTTCAGAAGCATAGGGATGGGGGCTCCAGGGCTGGTGTGTTAGGCTTCCTAACGCCAGAAGCTTCTGGGACTTCCCTCTCAGCCTGGTTAATATGGCAGAGAAAGCCCCAAGTCTTAATTTGGTAAACAAACAAAGAATCCGATTTCTATAAGAAAGTTCAGGCATCAAGATCATCCATTTTCCTGATTAATATTGATTTAAATGAACATGCCGTTTCAGTCAGGAACATAAACAAAAATTAACAGGTAGAAGATAAGTCTACAACCTATTTGAACCCATCATCCACTCCCAGAAAATCAAGAACATTGATGCACAAGGGGAAGGCCGAAAGGTGCTGGATAATTGACTAGAACCTAATACTAACAATTAGGATTCGTTTGAAAACCAAAATGCCTAACTGACAAGGTCCTCTCAACAGGAATCACTTCTAAAATTTGATAGGCCTGGACTCTAAAAAATTGTTACAGGTTACAGCTACAGATATTATACAAATGGAAGTCGTTCGTCAGGATTAAACCTCCTGCTTGGCAGTATTCTCCTTAAAGCTCTTAGTCAACCAGATGGCAGTTTCTCTGGGGGAGACCTTACCAGGTCCAAATGGCTTTAGTAGCACACCAAGCTCATCATACCTCTCTTGCTGCAGCAACCTTGCACTAAACTCAAGCAATCCTTCCAATGCCTCAGCACGTTGCTGATATGACGAGGGGTCAAACTTTCGCTGCCGCATGTCTGATGAGGTGCGGCTTGATGCCCCAGCAGTTGCATTTTGATCAGAGGAATCAGTTCCATCCTCTCCATCCACCTGAAACATGCAGCGCTGGATTCCCTGCCATGCATCAGTAAAATGGGGCTTGATAGGAGCTCGATCACATATTTGAACCGTACATTTGTCTTTTGTGATTGAACGGTCAACAAATTGTGGTGAGCCAGAGGAGCCCCGTGCAGATATTGATGAAGTTTTGTGGATGGGGAAGAATGCATTTTCATAAGAGGCTAATGGGAATTCAGCTATCTTATCAATCCGAGGAGCATTGACAGAAACATCTGGTGATTGTATGCAATGAAGAATACCAGCATTAGATATAGGAGGGGATTCTCGAATTTTAGCTCTTGTTGGTAGTGGCAAGGATGCTCTTCGAGTTGTGGGAAGAGATTTTTTAACTGGAGCGCGTGAAACAGGAAACTGTAAACACAAGGCAACAAACGGTAAAAACCCAACTTTTGAAACTAGAAAATGTTAATATCAGTGATCTCTATGCATGTGTTGCACAAGAGTCTGATAAAAGAGAAGACCGAGGGAAAGGGAAGGAAGGAAAGAAGCTCTATTGAATTTACCGAGTCACGATTTTTCAATGGCTCTGTCTTTCTCTTGGGAGTTGCAGAAGCTTTTGTCAGAGAACGTCTTGGAGTCTTGGTGATACTTGAAACTTTTGAAGTAATTGGCTTGCAAATGACTGTTCCTTCATGGCTGCTATCGGTAGACAAATCTTTAAACCTTTCATTTAAATAACCTGGTGCATCATCATGTATCCCTTTGGTAGAGCAAACAGAATCTTGCTCAGCTCCAGATATGCTTGGATTCAGAGTCCTATCATTACTGAATGATCGACGCCTCTCCCTGTAAGCAGAGAAGCGGAGATCTACTGGGTCTGAAAATCTAGTTTTCTTTACGTTGGTTGCAGGCCAATGCACCGGTAAAGTATTCCTTCTAGGATTATTAATTTTAAGATGAACTTTAAGAACATAAGGCTGAAGGTGTGGATGCCTAAGCAGTTCCTCAGCCTGTCAAAACCGATATACCACAGATGAGAGGAAATTTCATAAATTGAAGAAATGTGCATATGCAGATGCATGAATGGGCACAAAATTTCCTTCCAAACTGATCTAATGGGCATGGTTGCAGAAATATGCTACTAATCGTGAACACATTGAGAAAATGCAAAACTTTGGCTTTCAGAAGCAAATGTTGAAAGTATTTGTTCAAAGTTTGCTACAGAAAAATACTTTCAAAGCTCAGTGGAGAACTTTTCAATGTTTGCTGCCCCACTTTTGGTTACTTCCAACATGCTATTCAAACATAATCATTCTTAGTAGCATCCAGGTTCCTCCTCGAAACCAAGAAATTGACAGTTCTGAGAGCATATTACTTTGGGCAAAAATTAAAGGTGATTCCTTTCAAACCAAGAAAACTTATGTGGTGTCTATAGTGTATCTTGGAAATGTATTTCAATCTCCTGAAGGCTGACACTGGGGTGCCAAGAAGAGGTGCAGTATGGCACTAAAAACAACTGCAGTGTCATCGGACACTTTCTAAAAACATTTATATATCAACTAATATTTGGACCCATTATGGTGGATCCATAAAGATGCCCTGCATGTGTTGTAAGACATAGATTAGAGGAGTTATACGTACACTCGGCCTAAGTTCGGGATTTTTACGCAGCATGCTTTTAACAAGACCACGACTGAAAAGAAAATCAAGCAATAGTTAGATCAACATAATTCATCACTTGAAAATCAACATAATTGTAAATGAAATTGATGAGGGAAAAATCCAGTTATTACACTACCCAACTTTTGGTCTTCTACTTCAACATAGCTCATTGCCAATTGTAATCTTGGATGCAGCATGCTAGTACATTATTTTGTAATTTCCTTAAAGCACTTGATGGAATATGAAATTTTCTTGTTTTTAATAGGCTACTCTTTAACAAGCAGAAATACCTATAATGATTTCTATCATGAAGGGAAAATGAGGCTTACAAGGCACCAGAATATTTTGTTGGAAGTGGAGCAACTATTGATTTATTAATTTTGTTTATCAGCGCTTGCATATCCTGTTGAAGATATATAAGATTATTAGAAAAGGAAAAAAAAAACATGAAATGCGAAACGGTTGCTAAACATTAAATGAAATTTCACAATGCAGAAATGCCTCCTAAAGTCAAAGCATTAATTATACCTAAGAAAGAACCCTCATGAGAGGTATGCAGCGGCATTTTCTTATTCACCAGCAGAAATCAGTTATAAGGGCACACCGCCAGATATCTGTAACTACGAATCAAATATAATTTTTTGCTACACTGAAATACCACAAGAAACAAATATGGGAGATGCCTAACTGCAATCTATCCCTGTTGGCCCAGATGTCCAGCTGGAGCCCTAAGAATGAAAAGCATGATGTAGCTCATTCATGAGGACCAAATAGATACAGTGCTTCTGAGTTACTGCTCAAGATCTGACCAAATCACAGCTTGAAAAATGACAAATGATATGCTTGCCAACAAAACAGACTGTCTAATAAGGAGGCCCTGTACAACATTTGGAATTGATACAAGACTATTTATATGCTGACATAACCTCTCACATCACCATCTAAATAACATGTATACACAGAATCATTGTTAAAGACTACATACAATAATCATACTTCTATATTTCTAAGAATCCTTGTCTAAGAAGTCCTAAGCAGACTAACCTAAAAGATGTATATGCAACAGGCTGCAAATGGTTACAAAGTAGAAAAGATAGGGTTAAAAAAAACTCACAAATGCTTTAAATGCAGGCTTGAGAGAAGTCATTTCATATATACAGCACCCTGGACAATATACTTTCAAGTCATATAAACACATATTTAGAGGTAAAAATCTTGAAATTCTATCAAGAGTGAATAACAAATACAAGCATCCTCCGTATGCGAGCATATTCACCTAATGACCAGATATCTGACTTAGAACCATACGGTATATCAGCCAGAAGCTCAGGACACATATAGCTGGGAGTTCCAACAACCTGAAAAAACAAGAGTATTCTCCCCAATTATGATTAATAAAATCAAGTGATGCATTAAATTCTTGAAGGTTAGTATATTACTTACAGAGGATGCAAGATCATCTGAAGTCAAAATTTTGGCGAGTCCAAAATCACCTGCACCAGTGTTGATCACATCTTCGTTAGGAGAAATTATTATCCCTTCAAAGGAATTATATGAAAAGCAGTAAATTACTCACCAAGACGTATGTCTTGATCTTTTGTCAAGAATATGTTTGAACACTGAAAAAAACATGAAACAAAATATTATCAGTAGAAAGCAACTCCGGGCATTTTGGAAGATAGTAAGACCTTCAGTAAGAGCACAACAGTATGTGCACTAACCTTGACATCACGATGAAGAATATGATTCAAATGCAAATAGTCAAGAGCCATCAGGAGTTGAACAAGCCACTTGCACAGCTTCTGAACACGCTCAGATGCAATAATTTTCAGAGTTATGAATGTTCAATGAATAACAGTGCTTGGCTAAAAGTTGAAAGATAACAATCAACTTTAACAAAAGAGGGGATGGGAACAGAGTGGCAAAAGAATTGAAGAATTTAAGTGAGAAGCAAGGGAACAAACAAAACCTCTTCTGAGAAAAGCATGCTATTTGCTTTCTTTATGGCTTCAGCCCTGTTTTATAAGAAAAATCTTATTATGATTTGCTAAGATCTTGCAAGGCTCTTCAAGTTACAGAAATAAATGCAAAATCTCACAAATCGCAATATCAGAAAGAAAGGAAACTTACATGTCTCCTCCTTCACAATAACCTATAATAATGCATACATAGCAACCCTGAATACAAAGACATTAATGTGAGCCAATGTTAAGCCATAGATCACCAGGAAGAGTCTAATATTAGTGCCATGAAAATTAAGGCATACAATCAAGAGGTATAAGAAAACTGCATTTATTCCATAACCAACAATCAAAAGCGTAAACAGAACAAGAATAGAGGCCCATCCAGCGGACCAGCTATTAATGGAAATAGTAGATATAACCATACCTTTTCCACCCAGGAATCTTTGTACTCCACAATAAATGGGTTTCGAATTTTTGAAATGAGCTCCATCTACATGAACCAGTCGAAGGTTAGTCTATAGCTTGAATTAAACTAAGTTTATACCGCTGAAACAAGCAGTAGGACAGCAACCTTGGACAACAACTTTTAGTCCAGTCAATTCCAATATATTTCAGGTCCAAAAACTACTATAGCTAACATGTCTTGGATTCTAATCTCCTATTTTTCCTTCAACATGTGAATTAAATATAAATCAAGCCCATCCATGTTTTTTCTTTTATATCTCTCCTTTGTTCTCCCTTTTGTTTGCCTCAATAAAACACATTAGGAAATCTTCTTTCTTCAATTACCATGGAAGGATTCTGGCAGTTATCCATTGAAATAGAGTGACATAAACATCATAAATGGAGCAGAAAGAATACAAGAGAAAAAAAGACCTGTCAGTAAATTATACAAACCTCTTGATGAGCAGATCTTCGTGACCTATCAGTCTGGCGGGCAAGACGAATTTTTTTCAGCACATACCTGATCATTCCCAGAGAAAGAGAAAGGACAGTGAATCGCCAAAAGATGAATCAATCATGCCTGTCTAATTGTTATTCTCACATATTCCATATGTAAAGTAAATATAAATAGACGAAGGCAAAGGGTCCTATTTGCCATCTTACTTCTTCTTTTCATGCTTATGCCTCACTAGAAGAGCCGAACCAAAAGCTCCCTTCCCAATTTGCTCTAGTATCTCGTACTGCTCCATGCGAGAGATGTATTTTTTTGACTTCCTTTTCTGGATTGCACCAAGGAAAAAGGTCAGTACATTAAAAATTCGGAATATCATTTAGAAAAGGTAGATGCAAAGGAAAATGCAGTAGTTTCTAACAGAACATAGATGAAATGGTAACAACAAAACATAGAACATAAACTCAAGAGAATTTGAGAACCTTGAAAGTCAAGAAAGAAACAAGAAACAAACCAAAAATAGGAGCATTGAAAGAGGAAAACTTCCAACTATTAAAATTTTGAACACAGTATATCTGTAATTTATAAGACTTAAAAAGTGTGGATTTGATTAGAAAAAAATCCACATGGTTATTAAAAGAACCAAACTTCACCACACCACATTGCGTGATTTACCAAAATGGAAATCAATATTCAACATGAGCACAAGAATACAGGATTGTGGAATTTGGAGGACTAATCTAAGCAATGGTTCAAAAATATTTCAGATAACAATGCTAGAAAGCTTTAAATGTATCAATTTATTGGTAAACTAGAAACTAAAAAGGTCTGCATCTTGCATTTTACATGGCTTTGATTTCTGCAACCCATCAAGCTAAATTAATTTTGTTTAGTCCAATCTTGAGTTGATAACTCAGCACACAAGGCTATTTCACTTGTACTAAGCTTGATTGAGTGATAAAAGCTTTCTATTTAAAGACCAAACAAGAACCAAACATACCAAAATGCTAAAGGCAATTGCATAGAAGAGAAACTGAATGAGAACAGTGAAAAAATGAAAAAAAAAAATATCTGACTCAAAGTAGCTGTTTATACACCGCAAAGTTATCAGCTTCAAATCAACATTTTATTTACTTTAAAGGAAACCAAAAACTTCAGAAAGAATAAAAAGAAACCAACAAAAAAAAAAACAAGTTACAGAGACAGAGATAATGCACATCATAAGAAATCTTCCTCTCAGCTTAAAAGCACACAGAAAAAAAAAAGAATAACAATTATAACGCAGCATCAAGAAACCAACTTTCTTGATCAAGAATCAAGAAAGCAAAGAACTTGGAAAAGGAAAAATGCAGCTTTTGTGAAGAAAATGAAAAAAAAAATTGAAGACTGTAAAAACCCATTTGGGCAGTAAAGAGAGAAGAAGAAAAGGCAATCTTCAGATTCAGATAGAAAAGAAAGAAGGAATGTTCAATGTACCTGAGTATAGTAGTGTTAAAGGGTATATAAGTTGTTGATCCAAAGAGATCACAAGGAGAAGAATAATGTGGACTTAACCATTTGAGCAGAAGCTAAAAAAAAGGAAGACTCTGTTTACAGTACAAAGAAAGAGGAGCAGAAGAACAAGAAGAAGAAGAAGCAGAGGAAGCTGCTGCCTGTTGCAGCTGTGTCCCCATTGGGTTGTTTTTAGTTTCAAGGGAGAAAATGACAAACTTTGCAAGAGTGAGAGAGAACAGATTGGACCACAAATATATAGAGTTAATACTATATACAATTCTGAAAATTTTTATGGAAAAAAGCAGTGTTGGGTACTGAGATTAGTGAGAGTAGTTTATGAAGATTTAGTTAATAACAAATAATGGGTTTGATAAAGGAAGCATGCTAAAGACAAAGATTGTTATGAGTGTGGGGAGGGTTTGTGTTTAACTTTCAAAGGAAGTACTATATAAATGCTAGAGAAAACAAACAAAAGCATACTGATTAAGACTGTTTTGGAAAGGTATTAATCTCTTAATTTAAGTAATTAATTTATTAGTCATTTTAACTTGTTATGTAGTTATTGAATAAATTTAAAGACAAAATCTATGATTTGGTGAATAAATTTTAAATTTTTATAATTAAATGAATAAATTATTGTCTCATCGAGTGAGATAAATAGTTAAAACAAAAATTTGGAAACAAATATTACCACCCACTTAATATTTATAAGTTTCAAACCCTCTTTTTAGCAAATACTTTAATAAAAAGAGATTCATATGCAATTTATGGGGGAAAAAATAAATTAAAAGTTAAATTAGTGAGAGGAAAGCCACATTTGGGTCAAAATAGGAATCATCTCTCACTTTTGTGACTGCTGTGACAAGGAGAGAACTAAGCATGAACTCAAAGAAGTAAAAAGACTCAAAAGGCTGAAAAAAAAAAAGGAAAAAATTAAAAATTAAAAAAGTGGAAGAAGTCTGTTTTTGGCTCAGTTTATTTGTCAGCTTTTGTGGGCTTTTTTTTCCCATAATTTTGCCCTTTTTATTTTTCCCTTTCACTAAATTTCAAGTAAAAAAAAGAAATTAAATTTAATATTTTTTATTACTTATTTATTTAAATAAGTCGTTGAATGGGAGAAGACCGACAAAGGGGGGAAAAGTAGGGCCCAGTGCCTTCTTTCGCTTGATCTGCAATCACGAAGCTTATTATCCGGCGCGTTTTCACCTCCCTAAATTACCGAAAGACCCTCGACTGGTCTCTGAATTTACTACTAGCGGGATCTTTGGACTTCGGAGTGTGGGCTAGGGCTGTCGTTTTGTATACGGTGTGGCCCCCACGGGTATGGTTTGTTTTGGATGTGGGTCAGTTTGCCCCGGCGATATCCGACTGGAGCTCTCTCTCGTATTTTCTCTCTACCAATAATTCTGCCATGCATTTTTTTTCATTATTGATGATATTTTTATATGCAAAATTTTGTCCATGAAATGTCCACTTCAAGCATGTACCCAAACAAAAAATTTTCATTGCATACATTGAGTATTTTTGGTTGCAAAAAATATATGCATATAGTGAAATGGTAGTTTCCAGTAAAATTTATATCTATCTCGTTACTTTTAATCAAAAATATCAATTTTTAATACATCCGATGTGTAAATTTGATGAAATTCAATCGATTTATATTTAATTATAATATAATTAGAGATGTTAATGAATATCTTATAATTGGGTATCTTGCGCCCTCCAACTCTATTAAATATGATTAAAGTATTTTATAATCAAATTTGGATAGGATTTAGATAGTAATATTAGTCCCGAGTTTGGTTAAGAGTCTTAGATAGTAATATTAAATTTTAATTTTATATATATTATGTTTTGTTTACAAATTTTTATAATTAATATAATACTCACTAAAATTCATTAATTGATCTAATTATGTTTTTTTTAATTTTAATTTATTTTTATAAACTAATTTTAATTTATTAATTTAATTCTCATTAATTATACATAAAAATTAATTTTAAATGGATATTTAATGAATACGAATATTTAACAAGTAATGTTTAGGAAATTTGAGTAATAGTTCAAGTAATTACAATTCAAAAATTTATTCAGGTATTTATAAGGTTTGTGTATCTTATCAAACACTAGATTTTGAATTAATAGAGTATTCAAAAAGAAACAAATACCATACCCGTTAATATCCCTAAATCCAATACCCAAAATAGCAAGTTTCCAATCTAATAATGTTTCGTCCTAAGATTAGTTACACTAAATATAGCAAAAAAATAAAGCAAAATAAATGATCCAGTTGCCATATATTAATGTTTCCTTTATGGTGATTTAAGGGAACAATAAATAAATATATATATATATATATATATATCTTTGTGAAATTTAATAGGGTGTGATAAATTTAGTTTGGTTTGGTATCTTTTAGCCCGAAGATTTCATTTGCAACAATGCCATCATTTCATGGTACCTTTATAATATATAAATCATTTATGCCATGGACCAATGGCAGATGAAATACCCGAAGCTTTATTTTTTTGGCAATTAAGGTTTTAGGGTTATATATGGTGACCTTGATCTAGTACTTCAATACTACACTTTTTGACCTAATTATTATTGATGATAAAACACATTTCTTTGTTATTAACAGATTTATTGTAAGGAAGGGGGATCTAGACAAGGTAGTTGAGACATGAGAGAAGCATTCAAGATTTGTTAAAATGCAATTCAACCAAGAAAAGACTTTGTAATAATTAGTTTCAATAATGGATCAAGAATTTCACAGAATTGAAACAGTACTCATACTCCTGGTAGATGAAACAATGGCATAATAATTAATGTCTCTCTGAATATATAGACAGTTTTAAGAAATGATCCGTTTTTATAATTTTTTATAGAAAACAAAAATTCAAACTCAATTTTTTAACGTGTGAATTATTTTTTTTTTATTACTAAAGAAAATAGGAAATGTTGGAAATATATGTAATAGGTTTGGAAATTCAAAAGCTCTTCCAACTCAGAGTTTTTATCTCAATTGTCCTTGATCTTCAGCATATCTGGGACCAAAATCATCATCATCATAAGGAAAACCTAATCTTCATAGGGTTATGAAAAGATGAATTGTCAATGGTCAATTTTTTTGCTGTCACACACACACTGCATATCAGTAGAAAGCAAAGGATGGGCTAGGGCTAGCTTTGCCTCCTTCTATAAGATTCTTATTCTCCATTACCAATCCTATCAGCCTCAGCAACGCATGATGAACTTGAGGCAGATGCTGTCATAAAATGGTCAAAAAAACTTGCATATTCTTGACAGATTCAACTCCCCTTTTTTGCCCATTTTTGTTTTTTCTCTTCTTGCTTTGGCTATTGAATACATACATGCTAAATCCACAATCAATTGGTTATTGAATACATACATGCTAAATCCATAATCAAGGGCTTTAACTTGTGACATTAAGGTCATTGCAAAAAGGATATATATATTTAATGAACTCATAATTTTAGTGAAATTTTAATAAGACCCTTCGTGGTTAGTTATCTATAAAATCATAAATAAATAAATAATTAATAATATATTTTGGTGTTTATATTAATGAAATGAGACCAGATACAGGAGAGCTGCAGGAAACTTATTCTCCTCGTGAAGCTACAACAACCTCTCTAATGAAAATTGGCAAAGAAATGAAGACACATGCACACACACAGAAAACCACCCTTTACTCTTTAAAATAGTTCAAATATCATGAAAAAGTTTGGAAGTTCCAATGGAGTTACTTTAAAAGAAATAATGGCAACATCTTCAACTAGAAAAAGAGGTGAAACAAACCAACTTTTTTTTAATGGAGATGTATCACCCGTGAACTGTGATAAAGAGGTTAACTTTTTCTATGTGAGCACAGTCAATGTGGGTGTGTTATCTCAACTACTTTGGTCATCATAATGTATTGCTCTTTCAAGGCAACCTGAATGGAGCGAAAGGGGATGGAAGAGTTTCAAAGAATAAAATATTGGACAAGTAGCATTCCCTTTAGTATAAGGAACATGGCTTCCTTTTTTCAGCAGGATCATAGCCACATAGGAGGTTGATGGGGAAATTTTTTCTTTAATATTGCTGTCATACATTTCTTATATATGAGATTTTGTCGTTTTTAAGTATAGATAAATATATCTTTTTATGCAAAGAGATGATATTATATAAAAAATAAAATAACAGGTGACTTTATTTTTACGTAAATTTTAATTTTTTTAATATAAATTAATTATATAATTATTAAGATTTATATATACTCCTTTATCTTTTATTTTTTAAAATATTAGAATTGAAAAGGATGGATGAGAGGGAGTTGGGGACATAGATGTACATGAAATGAATTGATCCTTTGTGATGGGGTGACCACTAACATAGGAAAAAGAACAGAGGAAGAAGTCAAAGGGAAAGAGAAGTCAAAATCAGAAGGGTGTAAGTGAAGAGAAAAGGAAGAGAAAAGGGCTTTGTATAATCTTCAAGAAACTTGGTTAGAACTTGGATGTAGTCCCCCATTGTTTGCCATTAGACATGACCAGTCTTAATCATTGCCATAATGATTTCCTCCTTTAGTTTTTCAAATCATCCTTCCCCTACTTATTGTTTTATATATATATAAGGCAAAGGGTAGAGTGGAAGAGTGGTACCCAACAACACAAGAGAAAAGAAAAGGAAGCAAGAAGTGCTAACCACAATAAGAGTTTTCAATGCTTTGACAAAGTTAGCTTTATTAAGTTTTAAAGCTTATTAAGCTTGTTTTTTTAAGGTTGGAATCTTTCTTCCTTTAAATAGAGGAAATTTGTCTCTTATTGGTCATAAACTATGAATCCATCTCTGTTTATATCATTGCAGGCTTAAAAGAAAAATTGTATTAGAATAAAAATGAATTTTGGGGAGAATTATTTGACAAATTAATGTTTTGGGAGGTGGTGGCATCAACTTGTTGTTGCCGACATGAAGGGAAGAGACAGAGAGAAAGATTGAGATTGGGGCACAAGTGGTGGACATGTTGGGCTATGATATGAAGGGAGAATTGGTATTATATGGTTAGAATGTCGGAACCCCAGCAGTAGGAGCTGCTGATGATGGATACCAATTCACATCCTGTAAGACGAGCATTTGTCATTGAAATTTTATCATGAAAATGTGGTAAAATTTAAAGTTGATGGAATTAGAGTGATTTTAGAGAACCCAAATCTGTTTTTTGACCTTTAAAAATGTTCCCAAAGTCTAGATAAATTTGTCTTTTACTACTTCTTATTTGGGTTTGGACTTTGGACATAGTTGAATTTAGGCCTAATTGACAGAGAAACCCATAAATGGAAAAAATGATCTGGGCTGAGTTTGGGAATCAAAATCAATAGGGAAAGTTGAAAAGAGTCCAAAGGCTCAAAAGGACAGGGATGTAGCCCAAACCTAATTGTCCATTCATTGGGTTGACCAATTTCCTTAAGTCAACCCTAAACCTTTGACCCAAAGTTCTCAAACTTAGTCTAATTGCCTCCTCGTGATGCAGCTGAACTTTTTTTTTTCTGATCATAATTCGCCTCCTGGTTACAACTAACCCTATCGAACTCAGTTTTTGAGACTATAATGATCAAATTCCTTATAAGTTTAAGTTAATTTTTTTGATTTTTTCATTATATTGATTGTTATTTTCAAGAAGCACACGTCTAGCATAATGTCATGTTCACGTGGATACAATTTAAATGCATGCTTCCAACAAGAAAGAGACATTGAAAATAGTTCTTAATTTTTGGTCCCCTCTTGGCATAGTTAGTTACCCTTTTGTGAAGCAAAAATCATGCATAAATCCAGAAGAAAAGAAAAAAATAAGGAATAATTATGTTGTTTGGTTTGATCACACTTCCTTTTTGGAAAAAATCAATTTAAAAAGAAAAAAAAAAGAAAAAATCCCCACATAATTGACACAAGTCAAACAGTCCACTAAATCATTTTGAGATTACCAACATGCTAAGAGAGAAAAGAGGAAAACCCCAAGTCAAATTGATGGAAAAAAAGAAAAGATTAATGAAAATCAGATGGGGATCATTACTTTGATCATTTTGACTTTTTTCTTTTCGTGATGATCAAATTATGTCTGAGCCGTCAGATGAGTGGGTCCCAAACCTGATGCACGTGCGCCAACCCATTTTTCCCTTGGCTGCTTATGAAGAGCCTTGGCTATTTCAGTTCAGACCATCACATGTGACGTTGACGTGTCACAATAAAAATCAAATATATATATATTTATAATATAATAGAAATAAAAGACAAAAGAAAATGGCCCCCACACAATTTCTTTTTTTATTTTTATTTTATTAATAAAAATTATCAAAGGGGGTTGTTTGGTTTGAGACGTTCACCGTATTCCTCTAAAAATGCCATTTTTTTCTCTGATCATTTCGGTCATGTGGTGGGTTCCCACAGCCCTTCAGAAACATTATGGCATTGCCCTTTGTGTTGTCGTTGTAGTCTCTCATGGACTAGGAACAAGAAAAACAAAAGAAATTCAAAAAAAAAAAAAAGAGAACCAACTCTTGAGTATATGTTTTCTTCCTCAATGTTCATTTCAAGATTAAAACATAATAAAACATTTTCTCCCCAATGTTTATTTAAGGATTTAGAACAGTCATCGGTCCACATATGGTTAAGATTTCATCTGAAAATTTTACGATGGAGAAAAAACTTTTAATTAAGTGGTGTTTTCTTTCTCTTAAAAATGGTTTAATTAAGCTCACAAATGCTCGACTATTAATCTTTTACTTAACATGTTTTTTAATGTAAACTTATTATTGCGATAAGTTTTTTACGATAATAACAAAATGAACTTGTTACAAGTAAAATTATAATGAAAGTATTGTTTTGTATCAATAGAAAATGACTATTTCACGTTTTTCAATGTAAATTTTTATGTCGAGCTATTTTCAGTCCGACTCTACGAAAGCAGTTTGGGTTTGAAGATGGTATCATAGCTAATTAGTTAGCTATAACTAGTAAACTAGTAATTTTATAAATTGTACTATGTGGTATTTAATTTGGTGAATTAAAATTGGCTGCTCTTTTGTCACCTGCAAATACAAGACTGGAAACAAAAGATGCATGGGTGGAATGTTGTATAACAAATATGAGCAAAATTGACCTTGCAATTATTAAGCATGTGAAATAATCAAAGCTAAGTTAATAGGGTAACCTAAAAAATAAAAGACTGGGTCATAAATCTGCTTTCATTGGCAGCTAGATATTGCACACCTTCATTGACTTTTTATTAATGTTATAACAATAATTATATGGAACTAATTGAGCTTTAATCTTAGCCCATAATTCATTTAATGTTATTTAATGGCATAGGGTTTTTTTTTTTTTTCGTTTGAAGTTTTCCCAATTCATTAGATAAGACCCATTTTTTCTGTTGAAATTAATACAATTCAATTCATCTTTTTCATTATCAAATTATGAATCGGATCGAAATTTTAATTTCTTTTTATCAATATTTTTCAATACGCCATTTAAGTTTAACAAAAATCTGTTTGTAAATTTTCATTCTCGGGCACCAAAAGATCAAAATATTATTATATATAGATATCTCGATGGATATATAATTAAGACAAAAAAAAATAATTAGAGTGGGAAAAGCACTTATGAATATATAGTCAGATATATGATCATGATTCTGAATATCCAGCAGGATGGTGAGGTGCAAAGTATAGCTAGTGTACAAAACCTCATTTTCCTTGGCTGAAAAGATTCCAAAATTTCTTCCTGCATTGTTTTTTTTTATTTGGCAAAGAAACAGTGGAGTGGCCCTGAACATGACTGTCCTCCTCCTCCTCCTCCTCCCCACATATAGCCAACAAAACCTCTCTTGAAATAGAAAAATTAGGAGCATAGAATAGCAATTATAAGCATAGAAAGCAGTCCTGACCTGAAATTAAATCCTCATTTCCCAAATTGTCGGTGCTCACTACAATACAAGTTTATAACATATATATATATATATATATATATATATATATATTCTCCAACAAATTTTATATTAGATTCTCTAAGGGTTGGCAAAAAAATAATAAAATTAAATATCAAACCCAAAAAGTATTATGTCTAATAGTATTAATAATGTTATTAACTATTGTAATACTAGTAGTAACTTAACATACACACAAAAAATGCAATGTGATTTCAGAATTCAAATTCAAAAGCTGGTACTTGAACCATGTTTGTCTCACCTTCAGAAAAATGCACAGTAGAATCCTTAGCTGGTCCCCTTTGAGATGAGTTATCGATACCAGATTCCGGCAGAGCCGCCGAGTGGTTTTCGGGCAAAGCTGGGCTGTTTTCCAGCCCTTCAGAGGGAGCTATAAGTGTTCCTTGATTGTACAAAGTGCTTAATTGATGAAAATAAGGACATGTCCTAGAGTCAAGGGACCTCTTCTTATTAACATCTTTGGTCTTCCTGAAGTACTTGTTTATGTTCTCCCATTTCTCTTTGCACCTCTTGGCACTTCTCTTGTACCCCAACTCTGACATCCCTTGAGAGATTCTTTCCCATAGAGGAGCTTTTATGGCTGCTCCTTCCTTATCGTGATCGCCATTGTTATAGAGACTGCATCTTAGGTTTATTAATGCCAACACTTCATCTCTTGGCCATCTCTTCCCGAGGTCTTCTTTGTCATTGGATGTAGGGGTTAGGGGAGCTTTATTTACTGTCAATGAGGAAGTAGGTGGTGATGGATTGCTTTGAGCGTTGACAGGATTAGGGTTTTTGGGAGCTAGGGCTAGAGCTGATGAAGTGAGTGTTTTTGGATTAGGGTTTTCAGGGGCTTGGCTTTCTGTCACTGAGGTGGCCTTGATTTGATTGTTGTGAGTTGGACAAGAACCAGAGTTTTGATGACCAAGAACCATCGTAGATAAAGTAGAACTAGAAACTTGATCAACTTTGCATTGGGTATTGACTGTAGGATTAGGGTTTTGTGCTGGCACTAGGGAAGATGAAGTAGTGGGAGGATTTGAATCATTTGGTACCTTAACAAGAGCTTCATTACTCCTTCGAAAACATTTAGAGGAGCCAGTTGATGAGAATTTACTCAAGAATTTGATTATGGTAGCCTGTCTATCACTTGCAATAGCTTGTTCTTTTGCCCTAAGCTCTAGCTCCTGGTTAATCCTATCTAGCTCTTGTTTCTTCCAAGCTTCTTCTCTTGCAACTTTCTCTTCATCTCTCTTCACCATGTCTTCAAGCAGTTTATTGTGCATCTCTTCCTGTTGAGTCATCAACTTGTTCACAATATCTTCACAAAACCCTTTGATCATCTCAAATTTGTTCTGTCTTTTCCTCTTCCTGTTGCTGCCGTTCTTGTTATCTGTTTTGTTCTCAACCACTTTTTCATTATCCTCTGGTGCATTATTTCCTGCTGTAGTTTGATATTCATCAATATTTCTTGAATTATCTTCCAAATTCTGACCCATATTGTCTTCATCTTCCCTTGACTTTTCCACGTTTTTGTTTTTTTCAGCTGCGCCACCAACCTGCTGGTTATGATGAGGAGGAGGAGGATTCTCACCTTGACAAAGCTCTTCAAGTTCACTAAAGAGCCTGTAGTTTTTGCTACAATTGATGCTGTTGAAATATCTGCTTTCTTCTTCAAATTTCTCTTTGCACTTCTCTGCACTCCTCT